>NC_089803.1:14548144-14831740 GCF_029633855.1 Hoplias malabaricus | reverse complement strand
TATGTTCTTCTCTCTCGCCATTTTCAAACTTCTTAATTTTAGGTTAAATTATGTTTAATAAAATCACTATTTACTAAAAAATGAAAAAGGACATGACAATGTTTGAGTTATAATTATAGGTTACACTACAAATGCTGGAGTTTTTAAACCCTGTGTCCACTCTCTGTCCACTCTGTGAGACACTCCTCCCTCGTTGGTCCACCTTGTAGATGTAGAGTCAGAGACAGTAGCTCATCTGTCGCTGCACGGTGTGTGTTGCTCGTCCTCTAGTCCTTCATCAGTGACACAGGACACTGTCGGCTGGGTGTTTTTGGTCGGTGGACTGTTCTCAGTCCAGACTCTGAGGGGTTTAAACTCCAGCAGCACTGCTGTGTCTGATCCACTCTACACCAGCACAACACACACTAACACACCACCACCACGTCAGTGTCACTGCAGCACTGAGAATGATCCACCACCACATCACACCTGCTCTGTGGGGGTCCTGAGCGCTGAAGAACAGGGGGAGATAGGGATAAGAAGGTATGCCGGGAAACAGAAGGACTGCAGTCTGTAATGGTAGAACTATGAAGTGCTCCTGTGTGGACAGTGGAGCTGATAAAATGGACGACGAGTTTAGAAACAAGATAATCCAGTGATTATTCAGTGTACACTTTTTTCCCTTAAGAGTCCTCTTTTGTGTTTACACTTTTTATGCACAGTATGTCCATTAATCATCCACAAGGAAAGATTTCACTGGAACAACATTTTCTTACCACACAAAAGTAAAAATATCTGTCTTATGTCATGAAAACATTCTTAGTGCATTACCACCTCAAACATTTAAAGAAGCAGAAAGAGTAAAGAATAGATTAAGAAGAGTTTAACATAATACATTAATGCAGAAATTAACACTCCCAACTGTGAACATATTGCACTTAACCCATTAGAAGGATTAGAACAGTGGGAAAACTAACAGTGGGAAAGCTAGAACCTTTTCAGTTTCGCACATTCATTCATTCATTGTCTGTAAACGCCTATCCAGTTCATGGATGCGGTGGGTCCAGAGCGTACCCAGAATCACAGAGTGTAAGGCAGAAACTATGATGTGAAGAAAACCACATCAGGCAAATAACACTGTCACTCACATCTGTGTTCACCCACTCACTCAGTCACTCACACATGTGTCCACCCACTCACCCAGTCACTCACACCTGTGTTTACACTCACTCAGTCACTCACACCTGTGTTTACACTCACTCAGTCACTCACATCTGTGTTTACACTCACCCAGTCACTCACATCTGTGTTTACACTCACCCAGTCACTCACACCTGTGTTTACACTCACTCAGTCACTCACACCTGTGTTTACACTCACCCAGTCACTCACACCTGTGTTTACACTCACTCAGTCACTCACACCTGTGTTTACACTCACTCAGTCACTCAACCTGTGTTTACACTCACCCAGTCACTCACATCTGTGTTTACACTCACCCAGTCACTCACACCTGTGTTTACACTCACTCAGTCACTCACATCTGTGTTTACACTCACCCAGTCACTCACATCTGTGTTTACACTCACCCAGTCACTCACACCTGTGTTTACACTCACTCAGTCACTCACATCTGTGTTTACACTCACCCAGTCACTCACATCTGTGTTTACACTCACCCAGTCACTCACACCTGTGTTTACACTCACTCAGTCAATCACACCTGTGTTTACACTAACTCAGTCACTCACACCTGTGTTTACACTCACCCAGTCACTCACACCTGTGTTTACACTAACTCAGTCACTCACACCTGTGTTTACACTCACCCAGTCACTCACACCTGTGTTTACACTCACTCAGTCACTCACACCTGTGTTTACACTCACTCAGTCACTCACACCTGTGTTTACACTCACCCAGTCACTCACATCTGTGTTTACACTCACCCAGTCACTCACACCTGTGTTTACACTCACTCAGTCACTCACATCTGTGTTTACACTCACCCAGTCACTCACATCTGTGTTTACACTCACCCAGTCACTCACACCTGTGTTTACACTCACTCAGTCACTCACATCTGTGTTTACACTCACCCAGTCACTCACATCTGTGTTTACACTCACCCAGTCACTCACACCTGTGTTTACACTCACTCAGTCAATCACACCTGTGTTTACACTAACTCAGTCACTCACACCTGTGTTTACACTCACCCAGTCACTCACACCTGTGTTTACACTCACTCAGTCACTCACACCTGTGTTTACACTCACTCAGTCACTCACACCTGTGTTTACACTCACCCAGTCACTCACATCTGTGTTTACACTCACCCAGTCACTCACACCTGTGTTTACACTCACTCAGTCACTCACATCTGTGTTTACACTCACCCAGTCACTCACACCTGTGTTTACACTCACTCAGTCACTCACATCTGTGTTTACACTCACCCAGTCACTCACATCTGTGTTTACACTCACCCAGTCACTCACACCTGTGTTTACACTCACTCAGTCAATCACACCTGTGTTTACACTAACTCAGTCACTCACACCTGTGTTTACACTCACCCAGTCACTCACACCTGTGTTTACACTAACTCAGTCACTCACACCTGTGTTTACACTCACCCAGTCACTCACACCTGTGTTTACACTCACTCAGTCACTCACACCTGTGTTTACACTCACTCAGTCACTCACACCTGTGTTTACACTCACCCAGTCACTCACATCTGTGTTTACACTCACCCAGTCACTCACACCTGTGTTTACACTCACTCAGTCACTCACATCTGTGTTTACACTCACCCAGTCACTCACATCTGTGTTTACACTCACCCAGTCACTCACACCTGTGTTTACACTCACTCAGTCACTCACATCTGTGTTTACACTCACCCAGTCACTCACATCTGTGTTTACACTCACCCAGTCACTCACACCTGTGTTTACACTCACTCAGTCAATCACACCTGTGTTTACACTAACTCAGTCACTCACACCTGTGTTTACACTCACCCAGTCACTCACACCTGTGTTTACACTCACTCAGTCACTCACACCTGTGTTTACACTCACTCAGTCACTCACACCTGTGTTTACACTCACTCAGTCACTCACACCTGTGTTTACACTCACCCAGTCACTCACACCTGTGTTTACACTCACTCAGTCACTCACATCTGTGTTTACACTCACTCAGTCACTCACATCTGTGTTTACACTCACTCAGTCACTCACACCTGTGTTCACCCACTCACTCAGTCACTCACACATGTGTTCACACACTCACCCAGTCCCTCACATCTGTGTCCACACATTCACCCAGTCACTCACATCTGTGTTTACACTCACTCAGTCACTCACACCTGTGTTCACCCACTCACTCAGTAACTCACACCAGTGTTCACCCACTCACTCAGTCACTCACACCAGTGTTCACCCACTCACTCACACCTGCTTTCAACCACTCACTCAGTCACTCACACCTGCTTTCAACCACTCACTCAGTCACTCACACCTGTGTTCAACCACTCACTCAGTCACTCACACCTGTGTTCACCCACTCACTCAGTAACTGATACATGTTCACACACTCACTCAGTCACTCACACCTGTGTTCACACACTCACTCAAAAACTCACATCTGTGTTCACCCACTCACACAGTTACTCACATCTGTGTTCACCCACTCACTCAGTCACTCACATCTGTGTTCACACACTCACACAGTCACTCACGTCTGTGTTCACCCACTCACTCAGTCACTCACATCTGTGTTCACCCACTTACTCAGTCACTCACATCTGTGTTCAACCACTAACTCAGTCACTCACATCTGTGTTCACCCACTCACTCAGTCACTCAAATCTGTGTTCACCCACTCACTCAGTCACTCACGTCTGTGTTCAACCACTCACTCAGTCACTCACATCTGTGTTCACCCACTCACATATGTGTTCACCCACTCACTAACACTTGTGTTCACCCACTCACTCAGTCACTCACATCTCTGTTCACCCACTTACTCAGTCACTGATACATGTTCACACACTCACTCAGTCACTCACATCTGTGTTCACCCACTCATACAGTCACTCACGTCTGTGTTCACCCACTCACTCAGTCACTCACATCTGTGTTCACCCACTCACTCACATCTGTGTTCACCCACTCACTCAGTCACTCACATCTGTGTTCACCCACTCACATAGTCACTCACACCTGTGTTCACCCACTCACTCAGTCACTCACATCTGTGTTCACCCACTCACTCAGTCACTGATACATGTTCACACACTCACTCAGTCACTCACACCTGTGTTTACCCACTCACACAGTCACTCACACCTGTGTTCACCCACTCACTCAGTCACTCACATTTGTGTTCACCCACTCACTCAGTCACTCACACCTGTGTTTACCCTCTCACACAGTCACTCACACCTGTGTTCACCCACTCACTCAGTCACTCACATCTGTTTTCACCCACTCACACAGTCACTCACACCTGTATTCACCCACTCACACAGTCACTCATGGCTGTGTTTACAAGTCATTTCACTAAGCATCTGCTTGCACAGAACTCATGGTTCTAGGTAGAATCATTGCCTTTACTAAATAACCCATTTAGAACCCGTTTTATAAGAGTCTAGGCCTGAATACTGAGAAGCTGTACTGTGTAATCATGTGTGCAGTGTGTGATCATCACTGACACTGCCTCAGAAGAGCCTCTGCAGGCTTAATCTTGAAGAGGATGACAGGCAATAAACTCATAACAGCTCTGTTCCCACCGAGGGAGCCGTGGGCTGTAATGGAGCCCCTCGCTGGGGTTTCTGCCGTAGACTCAGAGATCGTGGCAGTAGGTTTTTACTGATGCACGGCATGAACGTTCATGGCAAGAGAATCAAAGTCTTGATGATCAAGTGAGATCGATTACAGAGTCAGGGGGATCAATGCATATGATCCACAGACTATTTGGACAGATTTAGTCCAGTCCCGAGGCTGGTTCAATTGTGAAGTCATTCACTACATAGTGTTTGCTACATAGTGATAGAGAGAGTGTAAGAACTCAAAGACACAGAAACTAATGATGAGGAGTTGAATCCCAACGTGTCAACTCTTTGATCGACTCTTGGCTTGTGATTCTGACCCTGTGTCTAAAATGGCAACCTACTCACTATTCCTTGCACTATTATAGAGAACTACATTCAGGACGGGTCGACAGGTAGTGTCACAGTGACACAGCTCCAGGGACCTGAAGGTTGTGGGTTCTAGTCCTGCTCCGGGTGACTGTCTGTGAGGAGTGTGGTGTGTTCTCCCTGTGTCTGCGTGGGTTTCCTCCGGGTGACTGTCTGTGAGGAGTGTGGTGTGTTCTCCCTGTGTCTGCGTGGGTTTCCTCCGGGTGACTGTGTGTGAGGAGTGTGGTGTGTTCTCCCTGTGTCTGCGTGGGTTTCCTCCGGGTGACTGTGTGTGAGGAGTGTGGTGTGTTCTCCCTGTGTCTGCGTGGGTTTCCTCCGGGTGACTGTCTGTGAGGAGTGTGGTGTGTTCTCCCTGTGTCTGTTTAGGTTTCTTCCTGGTGTTCTGGTTTCCTCCCACAGTCCAGAAACATATGTTGGTAGTTGGATTGGTGACTCAAAAGTGGAGTGTGTGTGAGTGAATGTGTGAGTGTGTGTCACCCTGTGAAAGACTGGTCTTGTGCCCAGTCGCACAGTAACCCTGAACTGGATAAGGGTTACAGACAATGAATGAATGAATGAAGTCAGGAGTGTATTGAGTTTAGACACAGCCTCATGTGGGTTTCTTTGTGCATTATGGGTAATCTGCTATCTGCTATGGTCTGTACAGTGCTTTGTGTGGTGCCCTTTGCAGTGGTGGATGAAGTACACAAATCATGTACTGAGTTAAAGTACAGATGCACTAAATGAACTAAAATGAACTAAAGCATATGCCTTCAAATGTACTTAAGTATCAAATGTAAACGTATCGTGATTTATTACGGCTCTAGAGTCATATTATCATTTTTGTAATGACACAAAGTGATCAGACCTGGATCATAAACACCACTCCCTCTCATCCCAGACGGAGCTGGTGGAGCTCTGTTCTATTCCACAGTTTTCCACGGAGATGGCACAAACGTCCTGTTTCTCTGCCGTGTCTGTCCTGAAGGAGCAGAATTCAATATTTACCAGGGGCCTCCAAAATATTTGGAGGTAGAGCGTGTAATAAACGACCAAGGCCACAGATGGCCACCGGCTACAGGCACCGCTCTCTACGAGCGCTCGGACTCATTCAGGAGAGAATACAGGGAGAAGGGAAAGAGTGATAACATGAGAGAGAATGGACAGATGGATGGAGAGATTGATAAGAGAAGGAGAAAAGAAATGAAAAGAGAGCGAGAGAGAAGGCGAGGCAAGTGGAGAAATGAGGAGAGAAACGGGGAGTGAAAGGGAAATAAATAATGAAGAAGGGGAAGGCAGGAGGAAGGAATAAAGTGATGGATGAAGGGAAGGCACGAGAGAGAGAGAGAGAGAGAGAGAGAGAGAGAGAGAGAGAGAGAAAGAGAGAGAGAGAGAGAGAGAGAGAGAGAGAGAAAGTTAGAGAGAGAGAGAGAGAGAGAGAGAGAGAGAGAGAGAGAGAGAGAGTTTGAAATATAAGGTTGCCTGTTGAGAACGCATCAGGACACATGCATGCTTATGAATGAAGTGAGAGAGTGTGTGTGTGTGTGTGTGTGTGTGTGTGTGTGTGTGTGTGTGTGTGTGCTGGTGTGTGAGAGTGTGTGTGTGTGCCAAATATCAATGTCTCTCAGCATGCGGTGAAGCAGCCCTCAGGCGATATCCTTCTCTTCCTGAGCCAAGGTCGTCCTGCTGGCCGTGATGACCACACAACACACACACAGAAGAATTACTAGCTCACTGTGCTCTCCGCCTCCACCCTTCAGAAGCCCACCCTAGTCTCCTCCTCTAATTAAACTCCAATGGCGTTGTACACTGCTCTGGACACTGCGCTGGTTAGTGGCTACTTTGGGTCACATTATTGGCCTGAACCGACAGGTTTGCACACCCTCTGTGGGTGCATTTTCAATGCCATCATACCACTGTGGCAAGTACTGACCACTGCACACTGGGAACACCCCACAAGCCCAGATGCTCCGCTCAGACCAGATTATTCCAACCACCACGGTTTGGACCCTGTCATAGTGGGCCATTTCTCCAGCTCCTAATATCAGCTTCAAGGCTGACCATTCCCTTGCCGTCCATGTTCGGGGGCACTGTGACTGGATGACTGATGACTGGATTAAATCTTGTGGCTGATTGGATGAAGAGATACTTGTGAGAAATGACTGGTGGAGCTCTAGGTGAGGGTTGAAACACTAACTACATGGAGCAGGGGAAAACAGGGCGGGGCAAGGTGGGGCGGGGCAGGGCGGGGCGGGGCAGGATGGCCAGTAAAGCACTGGACTGGACTGAACTGGACTGATCACTACGGCTGAGATGAGTGTAAACACTCTGGGGGACTGTGATGAGAAACAGTGTTTATCACCGTGAGTGGTCTTCTTCACCACTGCAGGGGCCGTTCTTCTGCAGCCGCAGCTCAGAGACCTTGTGAACCCTCCCACCAAACCCTCACACTCGGAAGACCACGGGAAAATAGGGAATCCGCTTTGCTGCTTTTCTCTACACACACACACACACACACACACACACACATTCAGGCTTTGTTTGACCCCAGAATGACCCCTGCCATCCACTCCTAACATGTTTCATCTTCTTCTGTAACATTAGCAATTAGGATTATACCCCTGGGCAGGAGAGAGAGAAAGAGAGAGACAGAGAGAGAGAGAGAGGGAGAGAGAGGGAGAGAGAGAGAGGGGGAGAGGGATAGAGAGGGAGTAAAAGAGAGAGAGAATAACAAAGACCCCAACAACATATTAAGGGGGATTTATCCAAACCGCGAAGAAGAGCTCCACCTCAGGGAGTGAGTGCTGAACCAAATCTCTCACTGTTCCATTCAGCCTTCAATACAGAGAGACAGAGAGAGAGAGAGAGAGAGAGAGAGAGAGAGAGAGAGAGAGAGAGAGAGAGAGAGAGACGGAGAGAGAGAGAGAGAGAGAGAAAGAGAGAGAGAGAGAGAGATAGACAGACAGAGAGAGAAATAGAGAGAGCAAGAGAGAGAGAGGGGGGGGAGAGAGAGAGAGAGAGAGAGAGAAGAGAGAGAGAGAGAGAGAGAAGAGAGAGAGGAGAGAGAGAGAGAGAGAGAGAGAGAGAGCAAGAGAGAGAGAGAGAGAGACAGAGAAAGAGACAGAGAGAGAGACAGACAGACAGAGAAAGAGACAGAGAGAGAGAGAGACAGAGAGAGAGAGATAGAGAGAGGGAGAGAGACAGAGAGAGGGAGAGAGAGATAGAGAGACAGAGAGAAAAATAGGGAGAGCAAAGAGAGAGAGAGAGAGAAAGAGAGAGCGAGAGAGAGGGAGAGAGAGAGCATTAAAACATACCTTCATCACAAAGAAACACAGTTGCACCCTGAAGGAATCAGCCGACTGGAATGAAACTTGGAGGGTAAGTCAGAAAATGTGAGAACTGCGAATGAGGAATCAGCCGACTGGAATGAAACTTGGAGGGTAAGTCAGAAAATGTGAGAACTGCGAATGAAAGGTTCACACTCAGCTGCGCATGTGACATAAGCAAGGACGGGCCTTATCCCTCTACGTGACCGACTGTACAAGGTCGTCCCATGGCTCATGCTTTCCATTCTGAGTCCTGCTGTTGTGTTGGTAGCATCCTTTTCAAAGTGAATTCTTCCTCAGAGAAGAGTTCGAAGGCAATTCCAGAGTCTGAGAGGAGTCATAATGTAGGGCTTGGGGAAGCGGGACGATCTTATGGAGGTCTTGTGTCTGACCGGTCCCGTGGATGTTACCAGAGCACTCATGGGTAGTGGCTAGGAGACTACACACACACATGCTCTGTCTGTGGATCCCACATGATCAACACAATAAATGGCAACGTTCATAGTCACAAACAGCCAATACACCGCAGGCTTGAGCGGGTGGGTGCTTTTGTTGGTTGGTCGTGGTGGGCTCTTACAGTCATTTATTGGCTACCGCTGTGGAGTGGGTGGGAAGAACATAACTGAAGGTGAACTGCAGAGAAAAATCAGTGCTCCTTCAGAATAAGACTAACACGGGTTAATAAAAGATTCAAAATCTGTTTGTTGATGGTTATTAAATCAGTTGTAAGAGGTCATTAGTAAATGTAATTAATGATCTGTTATAACACACATACAGATAATGTAACAGTTATCTGTTCTTTGCCAAATAATGAACCCACATCTGTCTGCACAGTAAAACCTCAAATCTTACAGAATACTGACCTCACTTTGTCTTTTCCATCAGTCAAAATTAACCCTTTGTTAATGAGTTTAAACAGCTTTTTTAAAATAATGCTTACACATAATGAACCAGTTAATACTTCCTCCACTAATAATTCATTCATTCATCCATTATCTGTAACCCTTATCCAGTTCAGGGTCATAGTGGGTCCAGAGCCTACCTGAAATCTTTGGATGCAACACACACTGGGGAGCGCCAGTCCTTACAAGGTGACACACACTCACAGTCACACCTACGGACACTTTTGAGTCACCAATCCAGCTACCAACGTGTGTTTTTGGACTGTGGGAGGAAACCAGAGCACCCGGAGGAAACACACGCAGACACAGGGAGAACACACCACACTCCTCACAGACAGTCACCCGGAGGAAACCCACGCAGACACAGGGAGAACACACCACACTCCTCACAGACAGTCACCCGGAGGAAACCCACGCAGACACAGAGAGAACACACCACACTCCTCACAGACAGTCACCCGGAGGAAACCCACACAGACACAGGGAGAACACACCACACTCCTCACAGACAGTCACCCGGAGGAAACCCACGCAGACACAGGGAGAACACACCACACTCCTCACAGACAGTCACCCGGAGGAAACCCACGCAGACACAGAGAGAACACACCACACTCCTCACAGACAGTCACCCGGAGGAAACCCATGCAGACACAGGGAGAACACACCACACTCCTCACAGACAGTCACCCGGAGGAAACCCACGCAGACACAGAGAGAACACACCACACTCCTCACAGACAGTCACCCGGAGGAAACCCACACAGACACAGGGAGAACACACCACACTCCTCACTCCCAACTTTAGGTCATAATTAACAATACACCTGAGTAAATTGTTTACTTAATTTATACAGAGACATATGGACATTATTGTAACGAAATTAAAACTGATGGCACACAAATGAAATAAATTTATTACGATTTATACAGCTTTCATCAAAGTGCTTAAATCCAGCTCAGTCCACTGGACCAAAACAAACACGTTCATTGACTAAAATGAGCTTTTAAAGATTTAAAACGGGCGAATCCTTTGGCCAAAGCCAACACAACGTTACGCCATGTTGACTACAACAGCTGAGACATCAAAGCAGGCAGGTGCTGAGAAGTGTGCAGTGACTAGTGAGTCAAAGCGAGCGGAAGCAGACAGATGCGCAGGCATTAATGCTAGATTTAGTGGCTGGACATAACCTGTGGCGAGCATTAAAAATCAAACCGGTGCAGACCTCTAGCCTTCATCACTGGATAGATGAATTACCAAAGGACACCATTAGGGACCTCCACAGCTCCAGGCAGAGGCGATTGGCGTGATGCATTCACAAACACAGCGGCCTGACGCCATACTGAGAGACACAATTACCGTGGGTGCACCTCAATAGACAATGCTCATATCAGACCATCCTTTAGTGATCTAGTCTTCCTTTACCTCCTTTCTGTATGTGACTGCAACCCAAGTGTCTCTTTGACGATTAGCGCACACAGAAGGGCAGAAAGGAGGAATAGACGGAGAGAGAAAGAGAACAGAAGCGAGAGAAGATTGAGCTGTGTTCAGAGCCGCCCCCTGTTACAGAAACAGTCAGCCATTTCATCGCTGTTTGAATCCCCAGTGATAAATCTTTATAGGGCACTATAAAAGGCCCAGATTGCACTGCAAATTGCAGTTTACAGGCAATGTACACCACGCAGCATGATATAACAAATAATTCAGTGTACGAGAGTCTCCCTAATGCCAGTCGTAGTACCTGTGTGACTCTGGACTGCTGCTTGATCCAGAGTCAGATCAATACGTAGGAAACACTAGTGACCAGTGGAAGAGTTAATGAGTGAACCAGTCCCAACACAGGTTCATCGCCTGGGATTAATACACCTTAGGGTCCATTTCTATGGCTCCTTTTATGTATGGGGTGTTAATATAAGCTGGGGTTGTGTTCCTGGTATTACAGTTTGAGATGCATTTAATCTTGGGATATTTATAACACATTTATAACATTTATAAGGGACAATAAAATTGTGGTCTAAATTAACAAACATGGTGTATTCAAGTAAGACCAGAGTCACTGAGATGCTTTAAAACGTGTGTATGGTGTGTGTGTTTGTGTGTGTGTGTGTGTGTGTGTGTGTGTATGAGAGAGAGAGACAGAGAGAGAGAGAGAGAGAGAGAGAGAGAGAGAGAGAGAGAGAGAGAGAGAGAGAAACGTGAAAAGCTGAGAAACAGCAGATATGACTGAAAGAGATAAAGGAGCGGGAAAATGAAAGAGAGAGAAACGATCTGAAACATCATGTGGAGAAGGACATAGAAAACAAATGAAGAATACGCCTCGTCCCTGAGGGCGAACAGCAGAGGACAAGGACATAGAGAGAGAGAGAGAGAGAGAGAGAGAGAGAGAGAGAGAGAGAGAGAGAGAAAGAGAGAGGAGGTGGGGGGAGTGAACAGTAAAAGAAAAAGAGAATGGATTTAAGAAAAAAGTAGATGGGGAAAATGTAGGGAATGAGAAAAATGGGTCGAAAATAAAAGGAATGAAGAACAAATGACAGATCAAGGACAAAATAGAGAAAGAGAGTGATGATAAAATATCACAGAACATCACATTTTATTACAAAAAGATGTATAAATAAACTCCAATCAGATCTAATATTAAACACTGGCTCAGAAATGTCATCTTCATTCTCTCACAACAGTTTACAGCTTTGTGTCTGCGATACTTCTTCAGATAAACTGCATAGAGTCAGCCTTTTTAGTGAAACAGCGCCACCAGTGGACTGGAGCTCGCTTAGTAATTGTGATTAGCCAATCAGAAGCAGTCGAGAGATGGCAGGAATATCTGGAGGGCCTGTTTTATTTGCATGTTATTTTGCATGTCTTCATGTGTCTAAAGGGGGGTTATACAGGTGTCTCTACTTGTCCTGATAAGAAAAGTAAAGCTGCTCATGTCCAGTGCTGTGTATTCTGAAAAAATGTCCACCAACATTTTTTTATTTGAATCAAGCAGTTTGTTAAAGACTCAAAGGATGACTCACACAGCACTGATTTGTGCTTAAAGAGTCAGACACAATTTGCAGTAGAGTGATTCAAAGTTTCAATTCTGAGTTGCAGTACAGTGATAAAAGACACAACTCTGACTCACAGTACAAGGATTATGGAATTGACTCTGACTCACAGTACAGTCACGGGTGAATTGACTCTGATTCACAGTGCAGGGACTGAGGAATTGACTCTGATTCACAGTACCGTTAATGAAGAATTGACTCTGATTCACAGTACAGTCACTGCATATTTGACTCTGATTCATAGTACAGTCACTGAGGAATTGACTTCGATTCATAGTACTGTCACTGAGGAATTGACTCTGACTCACAGTTTAGTCACTGAGGAATTGACTCTGACTCACAGTACAGTCACTGAAGAATTGACTCTGATTCATAGTACAGTCACTGAGGAATTGACTCTGATTCATAGTACAGTCACTGAGGAATTGACTCTGATTCATAGTACAGTCACTGAGGAATTGACTCTGAATCCCAGTATAGTCACTGAGGAATTGACTCTGACTCCCAGTATAGTCACTGAGGAATTGACTCTGATTCACAGTACAGTCACTGAAGAATTGACTCTGATTCATAGTACAGTCACTGAGGAATTGACTCTGATTCACAGTATAGTCACTGAGGAGTTGACTCTGATTCACAGTACAGTGACTGAGGAATTGACTCTGACTCCCAGTATAGTCACTGAGGAATTCATTCTGACTCCCAGTATAGTCACTGAGGAATTAACTCTGATTCACAGTATAGTCACTAAGGGAATTGACTCTGATTCACAGTACAGTGACTAAAGAGTCGACTCTTATTCGAATCTAATATGAATTGAAATGTATTAAACTAATGCCCTTTGGAAAATCAAGAGCCCATGATCTTCAAAATGTCCCTCTGACATTTAAGAATTAATGCTCTTATAGGTCTCTCTATCTCTCTCACTCTCTCAAACACACACACACACACACACACACACACACACACACACACACACACTCACATATATGCACATGGAAACATATTCACATGTGGCTTTGACAGCATTTGCATTCGGACAAAACCGAAGTCATGTTTCTTCTGTCAGCGTCCCAAACCTTTTATTCTTTCTTCCTTTCTTTTCCTCCTTTCTTCTTTTTTGAAGATATGCAAATGAAATGCCACGCTGGTGCCGCAGTGTTTTGCGGCGTGGGGGAAGTCACTTATCATCAAATGTGTCAAAATATCACCTGTGTTTTCCGTTTCCCTTCGTGGCGTTTCAAAGCTTTGTACCTCACTGGAGACGGCAGGGAAAGAGCCAGAGGAGGAGGTGGAGGATGTGCATATTAAGGCCAATGTCATTTCAAGGTTAACCCTTCACCACACTGTACAGAATGGTAATAAGAGGAAAGTGCTAAAAGACTGCCTGCTTAGCATCAGTGGACTATAACTGCATTGAGAGATACAGTAAACACAGCAGCACGGGAAGAGAGTGAATATTCACTCTGAACACTTTATTACAAACATGCACCTTATGGTTCCACTCACTGGCCACTTTAATGGAAACACTGTTTCTAATTCTAATTGATATTTTTGGTGTTTTATTTTTTTGGTTTAATATATTTCTTGGTTTAAAACTAGATGAGCAAAGGAATTGAAAGCCCTATACAGATGGGATTCAATTTCCATGGGCTCCTGAGGTAATTCGACCTTTCACTGAGGGTCTTCTGTAATAATATTTCTGCCCAACTCGACTGTGTCAGTGTTTTTAACAGATGTCCTCTGAGAACATTTCAGGCTGAATTACCAACTGTTTTTATTTTGACTGAACTCATTGAAATCATTTTAATCCCAACCCTATGTAAATCTCTGCATTTTAACAGGCAGATGTTACCTCACATTGGTAAAATAGGAGTTTGGACACTGCTGGGCGCCGGATTTAGCCTCTGAGTGCACTTTTCCATAAATTCCAAGCAGCGAAACAATGGAAAGGTTACTGAAGCATTCACTTGTGGGTGTTAAAATTTCTCCAGACTTCACCAGAACCTCACTCGTGGTCATGTGACAATGCGATATAATTCAGGAACTAGTACCTAGATGTCCTCATGCTTTTCATTGCCTTTCAGATTTATTTCATCACACAGTTTTAACACAGCAGAGGCATGTCAAATTTTTATCACATCCGCTCCCCTGCAACTAATTAGTCAGATTGCAAGGAGGCTTAATTTATAATCAGATGGACTTCTGAGAAAACATAAATGTCTTAATTCTTTACATGCTCGAGGATAGTGGGTGTGGGTTATAGTGCGTAAAGTGTGGAAAAGCCCCATGTTTGAGTGTGAACCACTCGGCAACTCTACAGCAAGCACACGACACCCATGAGAGCTGTTCATTCACTGGAACAGAATCCTAAACCTTGACAAACATCACCGGTCCATTATTCTACCTCTGACAAATGTTGCAGTTAGTGCTGTGCATTCAAGCAGGTGGCATTCTCCTGCATTAGCCAAACCCAGATTTGACCAGTAGACTGCCGCGTTCACCATGTACGCAATGTTATTCTCCTCCTTTGAAAATGATTATTCAATTACTCCCCGAACCCCATCCACCACTCCACTACTCAACTGCAGTTTGAAAGCCCTGCTCTGGTATTGCTTCCTTGGGTTTATGATGTAAGAACCCTTGGCTGTCTGAATCCCTGCTTCTGAGACACATTCACACACTAACAAAGTCAACAAGTTACTATTTAGTTAGAGACTAGTGCCTTACACATTGCCATAAAATGCTGGGAAAATCAGTGTTCAAACCAAAGTCAACAGCAGGACAGTTTTCACCGCTGATTTCCCACTTTCAGTTTGGTTGTTCAGAGTTGCTCAGTAAGCACTAGCTGTTTGTTTAGGTTCAGTTGGAGCTGTAGGCTTAAACCTCCTCATACAGAGCTACAGTAGCTTTCTTTTGTTCGTTCATAATTCACAGGTGTGTGTGTGTGTGTATGAATGTGTGATTGAGTGAGTGTGTGATAATGGAAACAAACCATGAGCAAAAATGCTATGCCACACATTTCAAATGCGTCAGTAGCGTCATGCTCCAGAATGTAACTGTGTCACGATTTGTAATGGGTCAAAACCTCACAAGAATCAAACCCCGCATCAGTGTTCACCCCCTGTCTAAACCCCGTTCAGAACGCCCTGTTCCTTTAAATAATAACAAGCCTCTTGCTGTTCACCCCGACCCTGAGCGCACAGCAGTGAGGAGCGAGTACTGTTGGCTCCAGACTCAACACTTTCCCAGGAGACCCATGAGGCGCGGCGTGTGGAGACACTGCTGTAGACTGTGGTGTTAGAGTCAGCGGGGTTGAGACAGAGGTGTAATCTCAGGCTCGTACGCAGCTGTGCTGAAACTGAACATTTACCCACCCACTCGCTCTGCACAGTGCTGGAGCAGCACCTCCACCTTCGTAAAGTGGAGTACAAAGAGTGTCTGCGCTTTTCTTCCTCCGCCTATTTACCAGCCCTGCTCCGCTACGCAGGAAATGTGGCGATTCATCATTTCTGCCTCCTCCTGCCGGACCCGCGATGATTCCCTTCAGTTTTCCCTGCGAATACTAATGACTGCAACAGGAGCGACACATCAATCACGGCTCATGAGACGGAAACTGAAGTCTATAAATAACCGTTCGAAAAAACCAAGGTCTGTCATCGCCTCCAGTTCCCAAATGAGCTGTCTTCAGAAACTAAACTTTAACTTCTGTCTCAAACTTGTTCCGCTTTTCTGCAAAAACAGCTGCAGTATTAACCCTTTATGTTGAGTTTCTGGGGACCATTAATAGGCCTTTATTACCCATTAAGTATAAATTGGTTACATGTTTACTACTCATTAGTTACTACTTAGTAACTAGTCCAGCAGTATATTAGTACATATTAGTAGTACTTAAATATCTTTATAACAAAGTAAGGAATGAAATGGAAAACTGTGGAGCAACTGCACAGGAGCAAAAAAAATGTGTGTGTGTGTGTGTGTGTGTGTGTGTGTGTGTGTGTTATTATTATTATTATTAAGTCTGTAATTCACAACCCCTCTGGTACATTGTTATTACAACACAAAAGAATGAGAGAATGGATGTCCATGGGCAGAATATACAGAAGAAAATGGAGGCATTAAAAAAAATGACAACATATTTATTTTAAATCTAATTTAAATGCTGCAAGTGTTTGGTGTTTCATCTAAACAAATAAATAAATATGCAAATAAACAAATAAATAAACAAACACAAGGAGAAAAATTCTTTTGACAAGAACGAAAACGAGGGAATCAACTTCAAAAGGCTCTGCCTCTTAAAAACCACCGTAACGAGTCTGTGCTGCAGACGAGTTAACGGCAGCGCAGACGTCTGCACGTCAGAGTTCAGCTCTCTTTAATGACTCAGCTCAGCTCAGACGACAGTCCACATTTTAAAACGGGTTTATATTTTAATAGTGTTTTCTCACTGCGAGACTGTGAGGGTGACACGGTGGGGGGGAGTGTCACTGCCACATGGCTCTAGGGTCTCAGGTCACTGTCTGAGAGGAGTGTGGTGTGTCCTCCCATTAAACCTGCCACTCACCCCTTAATGGACAGTTAAACAGAGCCCGAGTGTAACCCCCAACACTGACCAGCTCCAGACTATCAGGGTCACCCTGAACCGTGGTCTTTTACACCTGGCCAGGTACACAACTGGAAACACCACACACTGTCTCTGTTATTGTTTCTACACAAAGGGTCACGTTTTAGTGGCTGAATATTAAGGACTACTCTGTATGCACTGTGAAATATGCATGAAATATTATGCGGTATTCAGTAGCTACTATGAATTATTCAGCACTGTAGGTTTTTTCGAATCTCGAAGGAATTATCCAATCCATCTACAGTAAATTATTCAGTTACCCCAAAAATGGACCTAAAGTGAATTATTTAGTACCTAATAGCAATTACGCCACTTATTCTTTAATTATTTCAGAAGCTCTCGTAACTCTGTAGTGTATTGCATCTCAGTATCTTCTATAAATGATTCTGAATCTACTATAAATTATACAGCATCTTCTATAACTGATTCAGAGTCTACTACAAATGATTCAGTATCTACTATACATCAATCAGATCCTACTATAAATGAATCAGTATCTACTATACATTAATCAGAACCTACTATAAATGATTCAGTATCTACTATACACTAATCAGAACCTACTATAAATGATTCAGAATCTACTAAAGTGATTCAGTATCTTCTATAAATTATTCAGAATCTAATATAAATGATTCATTACCTTTTATAACTGATTCAGAGTCTACTACAAATGATTCAGTACCTACTATACATTAATCAGAACCTACTATAAATGATTCAGTATCTACTATACATTAATCAGAACCTACTATAAATGATTCAGTATCTACTAAAGTGATTCAGTATATTCTATAAATTATTCAGAATCTAATAAAAATGATTCAGTACTTTCTAGAACTGATTCAGAGTCTACCACAAATGATTCCGTATCTACAATACATCAAACAGAACCTACAATAAATGATTCAGTATCTACTAAAGTGATTCAGTATCTTCTATGAATTATTCAGAATCTAATATAAATGATTCAGTACCTTCTATAACTGATTCAGAGTCTACTACAAATGATTCAGTACCTACTATACATTAATCAGAACCTACTATAAATGATTCAGTATCTACTATACATTAATCAGAAGCTACTATAAATGATTCAGTATCTACTATACATTAATCAGAACCTACTACAAATGATTCCGTATCTACTATACATCAAACAGAACCTACAATAAATGATTCAGTATCTACTAAAGTGATTCAGTATCTTCTATAAATTATTCAGAATCTAATATAAATGATTCTGCATGTTGAGGACAGATTATTAATGAATGATAACTATAAATGTTTCAGAGTCTACTATAAGCTAGTCCATTTCTTTGTTAGTATTGATTCAGTCTCCACTATAAAAGATTCATTGTCCATATTAAATGATTCATTGTCTACCAGAAGTTAGTCAGTTTATATTATTGGTGATTCAGTCTGCACTATAAATGATTCAGTGCCCATATTAAATGATCCCGAATGCACTATAAATGATTCAGTGTCTACAATGCAAGATTATTTGCTATACATTTTTTAGTATGAAATATTTATTGTGTACACTAAATGATTCTGTATCCGTTAGAAATGATTTACTGACATTCATTTTCACAGAATAAAAGCTGTGATATATGTTTGTTTGTGTGGATGAATTCTGAATGCACCCCTGCTGTATTTTCAGTCTAAAGCTATTTTTCATTTTGTGGAAGCAGAAGTGAAATGGAACTGAACACAGTTGAACTGGACTGAACCTGGAAGAACTTCAACTGGGACTCAGAGTTGAACACATGAATAAATAACCCATACATCGCAGGCTATCGGCCGTGTTTGCAGTGTAAATGCAGCACATTTATTCAGGTTCATATCAGTAAACACTCACTGAGATGTCATTGTTTGTGTAGTCATTTGTGTCTGTTGTATTTTGGCCGTGGAGACAGTGTTACAATGGCTTTTATTAAAAGCCTGCATCAATCTGAATGAGCGGATAATTACAAGCTGCTGCGCATGCGTGTGTGTGTGTGTGTGTGTGTGTGTGTGTGTTTGTGTGTGTTAGTGATTCTTTTTCAGGATGAAGATTATCACTGATTTTGGAATAATACACCTTGTCAATGGGGCTTCATTATGACTAAGCCTCTTTCCAGGATATCTCCAGGATAAAGCTGTGTGTGTGTGTGTGTGTGTGTGTGTGTGTGTGTGTGTGTGTGTGTGTGTGTGTGAAAGCTTCGCTGGGAGCTGGTGAAGAGCCAGTGATTGCTCTGATACGCTTCACACAAAAACACCTCAGATGATAAAAGATACATTATGTGAATATTACAATAACTTTCTGATGTAATTCAGTACGGCCATAAATGATCAGAGAGCCATGATGTTCAGAGCGGATCTCAAAGTGTGGACTGAAAAACAATGATTTTTTAGAAATTAAACTACAATTAAAAATGTTTGTGTTAAATGTTGTGGTTGTGATGTCATGTGATGATGGTGAGTGTGTGAAACTGTCCACAGGTGTGAGTGTGTGAGTGACTGGGTGAGTGTGTGAAACTGTCCACAGGTGTGAGTGTGTGAGTGACTGGGTGAGTGTGTGAAACTGTCCACAGGTGTGAGTGTGTGAGTGAATGGGTGAGTGTATGAGTGACTGAGTGAGTGTGTGACACTGTCCACAGGTGTGAGTGTGTGAGTGAATGGGTGAGTGTATGAGTGACTGAGTGAGTGTGTGACACTGTCCACAGTTGTGAGTGTGTGAGACTGTCCACAGGTGTGAGTGTGTGTGTGACTGGGTGAGTGTGTGAGACTGTCCACAGGTGTGAGTGTGTGTGTGACTGGGTGAGTGTGTGAAACTGTCCACAGGTGTGAGTGTGTGAGTGACTGTGTGAGTGTGTGAAACTGTCCACAGGTGTGAGTGTGTGAGTGACTGGGTGAGTGTGTGAAACTGTCCACAGGTGTGAGTGTGTGAGTGACTGGGTGAGTGTGTGAAACTGTCCACAGGTGTGAGTGTGTGAGTGACTGGGTGAGTGTGTGACACTGTCCACAGGTGTGAGTGTGTGAGTGACTGGGTGAGTGTGTGAAACTGTCCACAGGTGTGAGTGTGTGAGTGACTGGGTGAGTGTGTGAAATTGTCCACAGGTGTGAGTGTGTGAGTGACTGTGTGAGTGTGTGAAACTGTCCACAGGTGTGAGTGTGTGAGTGACTGGGTGAGTGTGTGAAACTGTCCACATGTGTGAGTGTGTGAGTGACTGGGTGAGTGTGTGACTCTGTCCACAGGTGTGAGTGTGTGAGTGACTGGGTGAGTGTGTGAAACTGTGCACAGGTGTGAGTGTGTGAGACTGTCCACAGGTGTGAGTGTGTGTGTGACTGGGTGAGTGTGTGAGACTGTCCACAGGTGTGAGTGTGTGTGTGACTGGGTGAGTGTGTGAAACTGTCCACAGGTGTGAGTGTGTGAGTGACTGGGTGAGTGTGTGAAACTGTCCACAGGTGTGAGTGTGTGAGTGACTGTGTGAGTGTGTGAAACTGTCCACAGGTGTGAGTGTGTGAGTGACTGGGTGAGTGTGTGAAACTGTCCACAGGTGTGAGTGTGTGAGTGACTGGGTGAATGTGTGAAACTGTCCACGGGTGTGAGTGTGTGAGTGACTGGGTGAGTGTGTGAAACTGTCCACATGTGTGAGTGTGTGAGTGACTGGGTGAGTGTGTGACTCTGTCCACAGGTGTGAGTGACTGGGTGAGTGTGTGAAACTGTCCACAGGTGTGAGTGTGTGTGAGTGACTGTGTGAGTGTGTGACTTTGTTCACAGGTGTGAGTGTGTGAGTGACTGGGTGAGTGTGTGAAACTGTCCACAGGTGTGAGTGTGTGAGTGACTGGGTGAGTGTGTGAAACTGTCCACAGGTGTGAGTGTGTCAGTGACTGGGTGAGTGTGTGACTTTGTTCACAGGTGTGAGTGTGTGAGTGACTGGGTGAATGGATGATGCTGTGTTTGGCTCTGGTTACAGAAGATGAATGAGATCAGTGAACAGTGGAAACCACCAAGTAATGTGTCTCCAATACAAGTGATCATCCTGGTGTGTGTGTGTGTGTGTGTGTGTATGTGTGTGTATGTGTGTGTGTGCCACCTGGGTTGTCTAGCTTGTTCAATCAGACTGTGCTCTTCTAATGTAAAGCAGCCTCTCCTGAAGCCTGGAAGCCTGCCCCGGTTCCTTCTCTTTATTGATTTGTTGGAGATGGTTCTGATTACACCAACTTTAATTCATTTATCTTGGTTTTACTTTCGTTTAATGGACATTAAAGACAGCTCTGCTGAGATTAGGAGAGCTGCAGGCTTTATCTGTAGCAGGTGAGCTGAACTACAGAGATCAAAGCTCACAGGGCCAGTGTACACTCTTGATCTGACCCTCGTCGTCCTGCTCCTGAGCTCCCATCGCCTCAGCTCTGAAAACAAAGTTACAGCCTCAAAATCACTGCAATGTTTCATTTACTCGTAATACAACAGAGTACAACCTCTGTCATTGCTCCTTTGGGTTTAGTACTGCAGAGACTGCTATGTAACCACACGCAGAACTGTCCATCACACACAGAACCGTCCACCACACGCAGAACTGTCCATCACACGCAGAACCATCCACCACACGCAGAACCATCCACCACACGCAGAACCATCCAGCACATGCAGAACTATCCATCACACGCAGAACCATCCACCACACGCAGAACTGTCCACCACACGCAGAGCTGTCCACCACACGCAGAACCATCCAGCACACGCAGAACCATCCACCACACGCAGGACCATCCACCACACGCAGAACCATCCACCACACGCAGAACCATCCAGCACAAGCAGAACTGTCCATCACACAAAGAACCATCCACCACACTCAGGACCATCCACCACACGCAGAACTGTCCACCACATGCAGAACCATCCAGCACACGCAGAACCATCCACCACACGCAGAACCGTCCATCACATGCAGAACCATCCACCACACGCAGAACTGTCCATCACACGCAGAATTATCCACCACACGCAGAACCATCCAGCATACGGAGAACCGTCCACCACACGCAGAACCGTCCACCACACGCAGAACCATCCACCACATGCAGAACCATCCACCAAACGCAGAACCATCCAGCACACGCAGAACCATCCACCACACGCAGGACCATCCACCACACGCAGAACCATCCACCACACGCAGAACCATCCAGCACAAGCAGAACTGTCCATCACACAAAGAACCATCCACCACACTCAGGACCATCCACCACACGCAGAACTGTCCACCACATGCAGAACCATCCAGCACACGCAGAACCATCCACCACACGCAGAACCGTCCATCACATGCAGAACCATCCACCACACGCAGAACTGTCCATCACACGCAGAACTATCCACCACACGCAGAACCATCCAGCATACGGAGAACCGTCCACCACACGCAGAACCGTCCACCACACGCAGAACCATCCACCACATGCAGAACCATCCACCAAACGCAGAACCGTCCATCACACGCAGAACCGTCCACCACACACAGAACCGTCCACCACACGCAGAACCATCCACCACAAGCAGAACTGTCCATCACACGCAGAACCATCCACCACACGCAGAACCATCCACCACACGCAGAACCATCCAGCACATGCAGAACCATCCACCACACGCAGAACCATCCAGCACAAGCAGAACTATCCATCACACGCAGAACCATCCACCAAACGCAGAACTGCCCACCACATGCAGAGCTGTCCACCACACGCAGAACCATCCAGCGCACACAGAACCATCCACCACACGCAGAACCGTTCAGCACAAGCAGAACCGTCCATCACACGAAGAACCATCCACCACACGCAGAATCATCCACCACACGCAGAACCGTCCATCACATGCAAAACCATCCACCACACGCAGAACTGTCTATCACACGCAGAACTATCCACCACACGCAGAACCATCCAGCACACGGAGAACCGTCCACCACATGCAGAACCGTCCACCACACGCAGAACCATCCAGCACAAGCAGAACAGTTCATCACACGCAGAACCATCCACCACACGCAGAACCATCCAGCACAAGCAGAACTGTCCATCACCCGCAGAACTGTCCATGACACGCAGGAACATCCACCACACGCAGAACCGTCCACCACACGCAGAGCCATCCACCACATGCAGAATCATCCACCACAAGCAGAACCATCCATCACACGCAGAACCGTCCACCACACACAGAACCGTCCACCACACGTAGAACCATCCACCACAAGCAGAACTGTCCATCACACGCAGAACCATCCACCACACGCAGAACCATCCACCACAAGCAGAGCTGTCCATCACACGTAGAACCGTCCACCACACACAGAACCGTCCACCACACGCAGAACCATCCACCACAAGCAGAAATGTCCATCACACGCAGAACCGTCCACCACACACAGAACCGTCCAACCACATGGAGAACCATCCACCACAAGCAGAACTGTCCATCACACGCAGAACCGTCCACCACACGCAGAACCATCCACCACACGCAGAACCATCCACCACACGCAGAACCATCCAGCACACGGAGAACCGTCCACCACATGCAGAACCGTCCACCACACACAGAACCGTCCAACCACACAGAGAACCATCCACCACAAGCAGAACTGTCCATCACACGCAGAACCGTCCACCACACGCAGAACCATCCACCACACGCAGAACCATCCAGCACACGGAGAACCGTCCACCACATGCAGAACCGTCCACCACACACAGAACCGTCCAACCACACAGAGAACCATCCACCACAAGCAGAACTGTCCATCACACGCAGAACCATCCACCACATGCAGAACCATCCACCACAAGCAGAACTGTCCATCACACGCAGAACCATCCAGCACACGCAGGACCGTCCACTACACACAGAACTGTCCATCACACACACGACCATCCAGCACACGCAGAACAGTCCACCACATGCAGAACCATCCACCACACGCAGAACCGTCCACCACACGCAGGACCGTCCACCACATGCAGAACCATTCCACTATTCACAGAAACATTTAACCATTAACATGTTCTACATGGGGGCGGCACGGTGGCGCAGCAGGTAGTGTCGCAGTCACACAGCTCCAGGGGCCTGGAGGTTGTGGGTTCAATTCCCGGGTGACTGTCTGTGAGGAGTTGATGTGTTCTCCCCGTGTCTGTGTGAGTTTCCTCCGGGTGCTCCGGTTTCCTCCCACAGTCCAAAAACACATGTTGCAGGTGGATTGGCGACTCGAAAGTGTCCGTAGGTGTGAGTAAATGTGTGTGTGTCTGTGTTGCCCTGTGAAGGACTGGCGCCCCCTCCAGGGTGTATTCCCGCCTTGCGCCAATGATTCCAGGTAGGCTCTGGACTCCCCGCGACCCTAAATTGGATAAGCGGTTACAGAAATTACAGAATGTTCTACATGGGTGTCATGGGTGGACATAGAACCACTGTCTTTATTAGAGGAACTTGAACACTGTGTTTGAAGAGGGCAGTATTTGCTTCTAACAGTGGAGTGTTTCTAATGCTCTGTTTCCATTGAAGCAGAACATTTTCCCCTGGGCTTAGTAAAATTAATCACCCACCATCTTCCAGAGGAATTCCACATCCGGTCCATTCCTCCGCTCCAAGGGGTGGGAAATGCTGGGAAAATTGTGCTTCTGATCTCTCTCCCCCTCACACACACACACTCACACATTCACACACACACGCCTTTATCTGGACACAGTCAGAGGGGCAGGTCCAGTTAAAGGGAATGTCTACTAATGTGGTGAAACTGCAGTTCTCTCTGGTTTGTTTACATTCAGAAGCTCTGTCTCTAAAGGTGGAAAGGTGTGTTTGAGGGAGAAAAAACACTATTGTCTATACGTGTCCGAAGTTGAATTTCAGAAGTAGGTTTCCACAGAAACACATTTGTAACTCGAGCTGTTTAGTTTAGTAGCACTTTCACTCTGTGTTTAGTTTCATGCAGTTAGTGCTCTCCTAGATTTAGAGTTGGTTCCATCGACAGCAAAAATAAGTCAATATTACACACATATGGAGCAGGAATAGAGAAATATTCTCATCTCTTTCATGATGAACTGCTAGCATGTCTGACCGAGCCACTGACACTGGGGCTTCGTAAAACACATGAGCCCTGTTTCCAGTTCAAACCGACAGAGTTAGGGTTAGGGTAATATTGATAATATTCACCAGCCTCTTATTTGAATTTTCTGTTCTACCTTAAAAAGGCAACTAATGAAGTTACAGCTTTTGATGATTTATTACTAAATTTCAGCACAAAAAAAACACCTTCAATACTGTTGTGATTTCTAATCATCTGCATATAAAACACTTACACCATGAACATTACACCACATTTAATTCCTCACACCTGTGGACAGTTCACACACTCACCCAGTCACTCACACACTCACACCTGTGGACAGTTCACACACTCACCCAGTCACTCACACACTCACACCTGTTTACAATTTCACACACTCACCCAGTCATTCACACACTCACACCTGTGGACAGTTTCACACACTCACCCAGTCATTCACACACTCACACCTGTGGACAGTTTCACACACTCACCCAGTCACTCACACACTCACACCTGTGGACAGTTTCACACACTCACCCAGTCACTCACACACTCACACCTGTGGACAGTTTCACACACTCACCCAGTCACTCACACCTGTGGACAATTTCACACACTCACCCAGTCATTCACACACTCACACCTGTGGACAGTTTCACACACTCACCCAGTCACTCACACACTCACACCTGTGGACAGTTTCACACACTCACCCAGTCACTCACACACTCACACCTGTGGACAGTTTCACACACTCACCCAGTCACTCACACCTGTGGACAGTTTCACACACTCACCCAGTCACTCACACACTCACACCTGTGGAAAGTTTCACACACTCACCCAGTCACTCACACACTCACACCTGTGGACAGTTTCACACACTCACCCAGTTACTCACACACTCTCACCTGTGGACAGTGTCACACACTCACCCAGTCACTCACACACTCACACCTGTGGACAGTTTCACACACTCACCCAGTCACTCACACACTCACACCTGTGAACAGTTTCACACACTCACTCAGTCACTCACACACTCACACCTGTGGAGAGTTTCACACACTCACCCAGTCACTCACACACTCACACCTGTGGACAGTTTCACACACACTCACCCAGTCACTCACACACTCACACCTGTGGACAGTTTCACACACTCACCCAGTCACTCACACACTCACACCTGTGAACAGTTTCACACACTCACTCAGTCACTCACACACTCACACCTGTGGAGAGTTTCACACACTCACCCAGTCACTCACACACTCACACCTGTGGACAGTTTCACACACACTCACCCAGTCACTCACACACTCACACCTGTGGACAGTTTCACACACTCACCCAGTCACTCACACCTGTGGACAGTTTCACACACTCACCCAGTCACTCACACACTCACACCTGTGGACAGTTTCACACACTCACTCAGTCACTAACACACTCACACCTGTGGACAGTTTCACACACTCACCCAGTCACTCACACACTCACACCTGTGGACAGTTTCACACACTCACCCAGTCACTCACACACTCACACCTGTGGACAGTTTCACACACTCACTCAGTCACTCACACGCTCACACCTGTGGACAGTTTCACTCACTCACC
Source organism: Hoplias malabaricus (assembly GCF_029633855.1). Taxonomy (NCBI): domain Eukaryota; kingdom Metazoa; phylum Chordata; class Actinopteri; order Characiformes; family Erythrinidae; genus Hoplias; species Hoplias malabaricus. Next base: position 14,804,952 of record NC_089803.1, on the reverse strand, counting down.
CAGTCACTCACACACTCACACCTGTGGACAGTTTCACACACTCACCCAGTCACTCACACACTCATACCTGTGGACAGTTTCACACACTCACCCTGTCACTCACACACTCACAGCTGTGGACAGTTTCACACACTCACCCTGTCACTCACACCTGTGGACAGTGTCACACACTTACCCAGTCACTCACACACTCACACCTGTGGACAGTTTCACACACTCACCCAGTCACTCACACACTCAAAGCTGTGGACAGTTTCACACACTCACCCTGTCACTCACACACTCAAAACTATGGACAGTTTCACACACTCACCCTGTCACTCACACATTCACACCTGTGGACAGTTTCACACACTCACCCAGTCACTCACACCTGTGGACAGTTTCACACACTCACCCAGTCACTCACACCTGTGGACAGTGTCACACACTCACCCAGTCACTCACACACTCACACCTGTGGACAGTTTCACACACTCACCCAGTCACTCACACACTCAAAACTATGGACAGTTTCACACACTCACCCTGTCACTCACACATTCACACCTGTGGACAGTTTCACACACTCACCCAGTCACTCACACACTCACACCTGTGGACACTTTCACACACTCACCCAGTCACTCACACACTCACACCTGTGGACAGTGTCACACACTCACCCAGTCACTCACACACTCACACCTGTGGACAGTTTCACACACTCACCCAGTCACTCACACACTCAAAGCTGTGGACAGTTTCACACACTCACCCTGTCACTCACACACTCACACCTGTGGACAGTTTCACACACTCACCCAGTCACTCACACACTCACACCTGTGGACAGTGTCACACACTCACCCAGTCACTCACACACTCACACCTGTGGACAGTTTCACACACTCACCCAGTCACTCACACACTCACACCTGTGGACAGTTTCACACACTCACCCAGTCACACACACTCACACCTGTGGACAGTTTCACACACTCACCCAGTCACTCACACACTCAAAGCTGTGGACAGTTTCACACACTCACCCAGTCACTCACACACTCACACCTGTGGACAGTTTCACAAACTCACCCAGTCACTCACACACTCACACCTGTGGACAGTTTCACACACTCACCCAGTCACTCACACACTCACACCTGTGGACAGTTTCACACACTCACCCAGTCACTCACACACTCAAAGCTGTGGACAGTTTCACACACTCACCCTGTCACTCACACCTGTGGACAGTGTCACACACTCACCCAGTCACTCACACCTGTGGACAGTGTCACACACTCACCCAGTCACTCACACACTCACACCTGTGGACAGTTTCACACACTCACCCAGTCACTCACACACTCAAAACTATGGACAGTTTCACACACTCACCCTGTCACTCACACATTCACACCTGTGGACAGTTTCACACACTCACCCAGTCACTCACACCGGTGGACACTTTCACACACTCACCCAGTCACTCACACACTCACACCTGTGGACAGTGTCACACACTCACCCAGTCACTCACACACTCACACCTGTGGACAGTTTCACACACTCACCCAGTCACTCACACACTCAAAGCTGTGGACAGTTTCACACACTCACCCTGTCACTCACACCTGTGGACAGTTTCACACACTCACCCAGTCACTCACACACTCACACCTGTGGACAGTGTCACACACTCACCCAGTCACTCACACACTCACACCTGTGGACAGTTTCACACACTCACCCAGTCACTCACACACTCACACCTGTGGACAGTTTCACACACTCACCCAGTCACACACACTCACACTTGTGGGCAGGTTCCTACACTCACCCAGTCACACACACACACTCTATCACTAACAGTTCACATCATTGTTTCTGTGATTCTTCTTCTGATTCATAAAAGTGTGAACTTACTGAAACAGCGCTACCACTGGATGGGAGCCCACAGTGATAGTACAACAATTACAAGTGGCAACAAATCATAGCCAATCATAGCGCAGACATGTCATGCTAATGAGGTGGTGTCTGTGCTTGTTTATGGTCTAGTGGTTTATGCTCTCTGTTTCTAGTCGTACATTCACCTCTTCCTATCTTCCTGTGAACTAGTAGAACTCTGAGCTGTGGTTGATCAGAAGGAAATCTCACCGAATTTATGTCCAAACACACGCTGCACGTTTCCGAGGTGTGTTCATTTGTCCAACGGAGGAGATTCAATTTGTAAATAATAACGAGCCGTGCTGGGCCGCTCCGCAGGGCCGATCCTATCAGCCAAGCGCCGAGGCTAATCTGGACCTGATTGTGTGTGTTAGAAAACGCAGCAGAGTTTGGCTCATCGTCTGCGTGTAATGAGCTTCAGGGGACAGACGTCCTGTTGATTTTCCTTCACACGAGGCTTTCCCGGAGAGGGCTTTCAGCTGCTACAAGTTGATGGAAAGCAAGAGAGGTGTGAGAGGCCCGTCTCCAATGTCTGGATAATTAAATAACTGGAGTTAAATAAATAAATAAATAAAGTAAAATGCCCTCTTCCGAGGAAGGTGCGATGTGCGATCTCGTTTTTTCTCACATCGTTTTTTTTTTTCTCATTCCTCTCTCCCCGCCCCTCTCCGGCGCACATGGGGGAATTTTCAAAAGCACTTTCAACTCTCTTTCCCAGCCTTCTCCCGGCGGTGCGTGTCTTAAGCGAGAGCGGGAGACGAGGAGAGACTCTTAAGTGCTGCGGTTATGCCTAAATCGCAGTGGAACGTGCTGCTCCGCAAACGGGGCGAAGCTTCAAAGCCAGATTGAGCTTCTTCTCTGTCTTTTTCTTTTTTCTTCTTCTTCCCCTTCTTCTTCCTCATGAGATAGTGTGGGGGGAGGGGGGGGGGGGTGTATGTGAGGGGAAAGGCCCATAGAGAGAAACCAGATTCCAGAAAGGAGAACAAAAAAAACACGGCATTGACACGGTTTAGATTCAAAGGAGCTGACGCCTGAGTTCTGGACGGTGCTCCGGATGCAAATGAAGCTCCAGTGTGGACAGAAGACTGCCCTCGTTCACACTGCATTTCCTCTGAAACCACGGCACCGAGTAAAAGCTTTTACTTGGTTCAGCTGCAACACTGCTGTGAAGATTTGTTTGCGTAAATGTTAGCGGGCTCAGGACCTGACGTTGATCAATTCTCTATCACACTCTAGTCTAAAGGTGTTGAGTGGTGTTCCATTTCCACTGGTTTCACTGTTCCACAGCACAGTGCTGGTTGGGTTTAAACTTCTTCAGCTAGTGATTGTCATTGGGCGTGTTGACCTTAGACTCGTGTGCACAAACTACTCAGATACACACACCACGCATCTAAACAAACTACAGCAACGCATTCTACACAGACACAAACTACAAAAATACACAAACTACAGCTACACAAACTACACAGATACACAGTCTACAGCTACATAAACTATAGTTATACAATCTACACAGATGCACAAACCACATCTACCCAAACTACAGCCACACAAACTACACAGAGACACAAACTACACAGACACACAGACTACACAGCTACACAGATAAACAAACTACTCAAATACACAGATACACAAACCGCACACCTACACAAACTTTGCAGCTACACAAATTACACAGCTACACAAACCACACATCTACACAAACTACACAGAAACATAAACCCCACATCTACACAAATTACACAGATACATAAACTACACAGACACATAAACTACACAGATACACAAACAACACAACTACACAGATGCATAAACCACACAACTACACAGATGCACAAACCACACAGCTATACAAACTACAGCTACAAATTACACAGGCACACAAACTACAGACACACAAACTAAACAGATACACATATATACAAACCACACAACTAAAACTTTTAGTGATTATGAAGTTCTAGTGCTTATGAAGGTGTAGTGTTTATGAAGGTGTAGTGTTTATAAAGGTGTACTGTTTATAAAATTGTGGAGTTTATGAAGGTGTAGTGTTTATGAAGTTTTGTGTTTATGAAGGTGTAGTGTTTATAAAGATGTAGTGTTTATAAAATTGTATTGTTTATGAAGGTGTAGTGTTTATTAAGAGGTGGTGTTTATAAAGGTGTAGTGTTTATGTAGGTGTAGTGTTCATGAAGTTGTAGTGTTTATGAAGGTGAAATTATTTTTAAAGTGTAGTGTTCATAAACGGTAGTGTTCCTGAAAGTGTAGTGTTCATGAAAGTGTAGTGTTTATGAATGTGTAGTGTTTATAAAGGTGTAGTGTTTATATAGGTGTAGTGTTTATGAAGGTGTAGTGTTTATAAAAGGTTTAGTGTTGATAAAGGTGTAGTGTTTATATACGTGTAGTTTTTATGAAGGTGTAGTGTTTATGAAGTTGTAGTGTTTATGAAGGTGTAGTGTTTATGAAACTAGTGTTTATGAAGGTGTAGTGTTTATGAAACTCTAGTGTTTATGAAGGTGTGGTTTTTATGAAACTAGTGTTTATTAAATTGTAGTGTTTATGAAGGTTTAGTGTTTATGAATGTGTAGTGTTTATGAATGTGTAGTGTTTATGAAACTGTAGTGTTTATGAAGGTGTAGTGTTTATGAAGGTGTAGTGTTTATAAAGGTGTAGCATTCATGAAGTTGTAGTGTTCATGAAGGTGTAGTGTTTATGAAAGTGTAGTGTTCACGAAGTTGTAGTGTTTATGAAACTGTAGTGTTTATGAAGGTGTAGTGTTTATGAAACTGTAGTGTTCATGAAGGTGCAGTGTTTATAAAGTTGTAGTGTTTATAAAAGGTGTAATGTTCATGAAGTTGTAGTGTTTATGAAGGTGTAGTGTTTATGAAACTGTAGTGTTTATGAAGGTGTAGTGTTTATAAAGGTGTAGCATTCATGAAGTTGTAGTGTTCATGAAGGTGTAGTGTTTATGAAAGTGTAGTGTTCATGAAGTTGTAGTGTTTATGAAACTGTAGTGTTTATGAAGGTGTAGTGTTTATGAAACTGTAGTGTTTATGAAGGTGTAGTGTTTATGAAGGTGTCGTTTTTATGAAACTAGTGTTTATGATGGTGTAGTGTTTAAGAAACTGTAGTGTTTATGAATGTGTAGTGTTTATGAAACTGTAGTGTTTATGAAGGTGTAGTGTTTATGAAACTGTAGTGTTTATGAAGGTGTAGTTTTTATGAAACTAATGTTTATGAAGGTGTAGTGTTTATGAAAATGTAGTGTTTATGAAGTTGTAGTGTTTATGAAGGTGTAGTGTTTATGAAAATGTAGTGTTTATGAAGGTGTAGTGTTTACAACAGTGTAGTGTTTATGAAAGTGTAGTGTTTATGAAGGTGTAGTTTTAAGATGGTACCCTCAGAGGTACATGTTCTGAGAGTGTGGAAAAGCACCATATCATGGCACTGATAGAATCTACATAAATTCCTGCAGCTGCAGCAGCTAAGTTACACCTCACACAGTACACACAGATTTGCATTAGTTCAACAAACCCCCAGCTGACTGGAGACCTCTTAAGTGAAAGGAAAGACTTCAAGGAAAACAAACAAATCACCACTGCCATGCTCTTTGTCACGATGCAAATATCCAGGCCGATGCAGTGTCGCTCTTCCATCAATCCCACAGTGAGCGTGACTCCTGGCCACCTTCCAAATCATACCTGCTCTGAGGTGGTCCCGTGGTAGTCCTGAGCATGGACAAGCAGAGGGAAATGGGTCAAACAAAGTATCACAGATTCCTGTCCTTTCAGACCCACGGAGTGGAGTTCCTCTCACAGTGAAAGGTAGGATGGATACAGGCAGCTGTGGGTGCGTTCAGATCTGAAGCCAGAGTGGACCTGAGTGAGACCCCTGTTCTCTGTGTGTTTTAATTAGGTTGTGTTCACACAGGTGTGTCATTAAACTCTTCACAGCAGTGTAATAGTTAATATCTGAATTCATCAGAAAAATTAATAACTCACACTTATAACGTTGGTTTGGGAAACAGGTCAGCTATAAATCAAACAGTGTGTGAGAGCTTGTGGTTAATGTGTGTGTGTGTGTGTGTGTTTCCAGAGAGATGGGCTTGATGAGAAATGGTGTGAAAAAGACAGACACACACACACACACACACACACACACACACATACTGTAACAACACCTACTCAGTATTAATACACACTTGTATACAGAAACTAGATAACACACACACACACACACACACCCCTAATCCTGGGCCTGACACTAAACTCAATCCTAATTCTAACCCTGATTTTAAAAATAAAGTAATTTTAAACCTGATCCTAGTTCTAACTCTAAACCAGATCCTAACCCTATCCTTTTTCCGCAATCCGAAACTCGTTTTCACTTTACATTGTTGACTTTTGTTGTGAGGATATCTTTTTTGTGCCCATAAGGAGCACTAGTCGCCAATAGGGGACTGTGTAAAAAGATCTTGTTCCCTACAACATGATAAATATCTGGAACCACCTCCCGGACACACACACACACACACACACACCTTGTATAAAGGTTGTTTGTTGCTTCCAGACAGCAGCAGACTGCTCACGTAAATCCATTTCTCAGCAGCGTCGCCATGGTCTGTTTCTCAATTGCCTTTTAGCAACACAACACTGGACATCAAGCAGCCAATCAGCTTCACTGCTCTGTACTCTAGAGCAGAGTCAGTCCCTCACACACGGCACGGTCAGAGGAGGTCTGACTGAGGATAAAGAACACCCCTCCACCGCCCGGTTTCCTCAGCTCTGTTCAATTTTTACAGCGTAAATCAACTCATCCACAGAGTCCAATAAAAGCAGTGTAGTGTTTCTCAGCTGCTGCAGAACCACATCTCTTTACCGGGAAAAACCGCACCCCATAAGTTCAGTGGAGTAGTTTTTATTAAAGTTCAGTTAGCGTAGAGGCGGGAAGAGGGGCTCAGCTCTGCTCTGGATCTTCCCTGGCTCCACACCTGCTCAGGTACTCACACCTGCGGTGACTCTACGACTCTGTTGTATTTACTCAGCGCTGAGACTTGTTCAAATTTGTTTTCATTGTTTGGTTTTGATATGGATTTGCCTGCCTCAATCTGTGGTCACTTGTGGTTTTGATCAGGAAGGTCTACATGTAATTATTTATTAATTCATTCATTCATTGTAACCAGTTCAGGGTCATGGTTATTTATTTATTTATTTATTTAATAAAGGCAATCAAAACCAAACAAATGCAAAATCATGTTTTAAAAAGCTCCTGAAGTCAAGTGCAGAGACTTTAGAATCGCACCGCCTTCTTGTCTGAGTCTGTCCAATCACAGCACTGGACCCGCGTTTACGTGAGTACTTAAATACGTGGTTAAATGCAGCAAAACTAACACAACGAGCGCGGAGATATAAGAGCATTGAGTAAAAACTGAGAAAATGAGAACGGAGAAGAAAGAGGACAGAGCGAAAACAGCTAAAATCCAGAGCTTCTGCTCCTTGCTCCTCACTGCTGTGCACTCGGGGTCAGAGAGAACAGCGAGTGGCTCAGTATCATTTAAAGGAACAGGGCTGTTTAGACAGGGCGAGAACGCTGCTGTGGGATTTGATCATTGTAGAGTTTTGAACAAAGCAGGTCATTAGGGTTTATTAGTTGTGTGGGATGGTGGGCTTCAGATACACACATTAATGTATGGAATGAGTCATTCGGGGAAAAACCTCTCCATTCAATCTCCTTTCATCCCTTGTGGTCCAATCACAAAGCCTGTAAAATGACAGCAGTGACAATGACAGTTACTCGGCGGGCTGTTAGCTTGTTGAATTGTGGTCACTAAAAGCCGTGTAGCAAATGAATAAATCTAGACCACCATCACGTCCCAAACTAAACCGACACTGTGCAAAGAGAAGCAGAGTGCACAGTGGAGAGCGCACATTTAAGGAGGAATGGAAAGAAAATGATGTGTTTCTGTGACCTCCCTGACCCCATCGGTGCCGCTCTGGACCCACAGGAGGGTGGGCATTTGGTCAGTGGACCACTGAGGTTCACGGTGGAGTTGCCCTGTTGTACTGAGGTATGGACTCGTGTTCATTACACAGTCCCTGACGACTGCACAGCATTCGGTTCCGGTTCAATATTCCTCCATTTTTAACACGGAAGTCTGGACCTCTCTGACCTCATGTTCTCACTATGGAGATGGAACGTACAGAACATGCCTTTGGATCCAATCAGAAGTTCTGTTCAACTTTCTGCTTCCTTTCAATACATAAATCACTCTGTGTGTTTGTGTGTGTGTATGTGTGTGTGTGTGTGTATGTGTGGGCGTGTGTGTATGTATATATTCATGTTTTTGTGTGTGTGTTTATGTGTGTGTTGTTTGTGTTGAGTGTAGGTGTCTGCGTGTTTATGTGTGAGTGTACGTGTGTTTCTCTCTCTCTCCCTGTGTGTGTGTGTGAGAGTGTGTCTGTGTGTGTGTGTGACGTATGACGGGTGACGGGCTGAATCTTGTTGGGCAGATTAGGCCTGGATGGCTCCTGTAAGTGTGTTCTGCCAGACAGCTCTAAATACAGGATTAAGCTTTCACTTGTGCAGGTATTGCCCTCTAATCCACCCACCCACACACACACACACACAGAGAACACACTGTCAGTGTGACATGATACGGTTCTCTGATGAGTTATATTGAGAGCGGTACTAAATTATTTTAGCATACTAAGCCCATGCTTAATTCTAAAATCTCTCTTTTAAACACACACTCACTCGTAATCACACGCACACACACACACACACACACACACACACACACACACACACACACACACACACTTCAGGGCAGATAGTTGCTGTGAAATCCATTCTTATATTGAAGGAAATGTTTGTTTAGTTGTGGAGTCCCTGCTCCAGCTGAGTGAATCAGTGCGGATCAATATCAGATCTATTCATGCATCTGCTCTTCGGTTTGTACACAATATACACACACACACACACACACACACACACACACACACACACACACACACACACAAACACACAATTCGAATGTCAGACAGTGTATTGGTTGAAAGCTAAAGGAGTGCTTTGAAGAAAAGAAAAAGAAAAAAAAAACAGCCTTGTTCTTGCTGCAGCAAAACTTTGTTCAGGGAGTTCAGTGTGTTCAGGATATTTACTGTTTTGAGGATGTTCAGTGTTTTCATGATTTTCAGGGTATTTACACTGTTCAGTGTTTTCAGGGAGTTCATATTGTTCTGTGTGTTCAAAATGTTAAGGGTATTTATGTTCATTGTGTTCAGAGTGTCAGGTGTTTAGTGTTTTTGGAGTGTTCAGTGTTTTCAGTGTGCTAAAGGTATAGGTGGTACAGGGTGTTTAGGGAGATCAGGGTGTTCAGAGTTTTGAGGATGAAATGGGTGTTCAATATATTCAGGGTGTTCATGGTGTTCACAGTTTTTAAGGGTGTTTACGGTGTTCAGGGTGTTTACAGTATTCCATTACGGTGTTCAGGATTTTTACTGTGTTCAGAGTGTTTGTGGTGTTCCATGATTTAACCATGCTCAGAGTGTTTGAGGTGTTTTTTAAATGTTTGTGGTGTTTACAGTGTTCATGGTGTTTAATTTGTTTAGGGGGTTTACATTGTTCAGGGTGAGTATGGTGTTCAGGGGGTTTGTGGTTTTCAGAGTGCTCAGGGTGTCTATGATATTCAGGGGGCACAGGTGTTCAGTGTTTTAACTGTGTTCAGTGTGTTTAAAGTGATCAGCATTTTTACGGTGATCAGGCTTCTTACAGTGTTCAGGGGGTTTATGGTGTTCAGGCTTCTTATGGTGTTCAGGGGGTTTATGGTGTTCAGGCTTCTTACTATGTTCAGGGAGTTAGTGGTGTGAAGGGTGCTCAGCGTGTTTATGTTTGTTCAGCGTTTTTACTGTGTTCAGTGTATTTACGGTGTTCAAGGTGTTTACATTTTTCTGGAAGCTCATGGAGTTCAGGGTGTTTCCTGTTCATGGTGTTCAGGGTATGAACTGTGTTCAGGGTATCAACAGTATTCAGGGTGTTTACAGTGCTTATGGTATTTACTGTGTTCAGGGTGTTTATGGTGTTTAGGGTGTTTACTGTGTTCATGGAGTTCAGGGTATTCATTGTGTTTATGGAGTTCAGGGTGTTTGCTGTGTTCAGGATGTTTACAATGTTCAGAGTGTTTATGATGTTTATGGTGTTTACTGGGTTCAGAGAGTTCAGGGAATTCATGGTTTTTATGGAATGCAGGGTGTTTGCTGTGTTCAGACATTTTATGGTGTTAAGGGTATTTATATTGTTCAAGGTGTTTGCTGTGTTCAGGGTGTTTATGGTATTAAGGGTATTTATATTGTTCAAGGTGTTTACTGTGTTCAGGAGGTTTATGATGTTCAGGGTGTTTACTGTGTTCAAGAGGTTTATGGTGTTCAGGGTGTTTACTGTGTTCAAGGTGTTTACGGTGTTGAAGTTGTTTACAGTGTTTAGTATGTTTACTGTGTTCAGGGGTTTGACTGTTTTCAGGATGTTTAGGGTGTTTAGGGTTTTTACTGTGTTCAGAGAATTCAGGGAATTTTTAGTGTTTAAGGAATGCAGGGTGTTTGCTGTGTTTGGGGTGTTTATGGTGTTACTGGTATTTATATTGTTCAAGGTGTTTACGGAGTTCAGGGGGTTTATGATGTTCATTGTGTTTATTTTGTTCAAGGTGTTTACATTGTTGAAGTTGTTTACAATGTTTAGTGTGTTTACTGTGTTTAGGGGTTTTAAAGTGTTCAGGGTATTTATGGTGTTTAGGATGTTTACTGTGTGCATGGAGGTCAGGGTATTCATGGTGTTTACGGAGTTCAAGATGTTTTCTGTGTTCATGATGTTAGTGGTATTTATAGTGTTCTAGGTGTTTACTGTGTTCAAGATGTTTACGGTGTTGAAGTTGTTTACGGTATTCAGTGTGTTTATGGCATTTAGGGGGTTTACAGTGTTCAGGGTATTCATGGCATCCAGTGTGTTTACTGTATTCAGGGGGTTTATGGCGTTTAGGGGGTTTATGGTGTTCATGGGGTTTATGGCATTTATAGTGTTCAGTGCGTTTACTGTGTTCAGGGGGGTTACTATTATCAGGGTGCTTACGGTCTTCAGGGGGTTTATGATGTTCAGGTTTCTTACAGTGTTCAAGGGGGTTTACCATGTTCAGGCTTTTTTCTGTGTTCAGGGGGTTTGTAGTGTTCAGCGAGTTCATGGTGTTCAGGGTATTTATATTGTTCAAGGTGTTTACTGTGTTCAGGGGGGTTACGTTGTTCAGTGTGTTTATGGAGTTCAAGTTGTTTACAGTGTTGAAGTTGTTTACAATATTTAGTTTGTTTACTGTGTTTAGGGGTTTTACAGTGTTCAGGGTGTTTATGGTGTTCAGGCTTCTTACAGTGTTCAAGGGGGATTACCATGTTCAGGCTTTTTTCTGTGTTCAGGGGGTTTGTGGTGTTCATGATGTTTTACAGTGTTCAGTTTGTTTACAGTGCTCAGTGTGTTTTTACAGTGTTCAGGGTGTTGACAATGTTCAGTGCATTTACAGTGTTCAGGGCGTTTACAGTGTTCAATGTGTTTACAGTGTCCAGGGAGCTTACGATGTTCAGGGTATTAAGAGTCTTCAGGATGCTTACGGTGTTCAGGGTGTTTACAGTGTTCAGGGTGTTTACAGTGTTCAGGGTGTTTATGGTTTTCAGGGTGTTAATGGCGTTTACAGTGTTCAGATGTTTATGGAGTTCAGTGTGTTTATGATGTTCAGAGTGATCAGTGTGTTTTAGAAGTTCAGGGTACTTATGGTGTTCAGGGTGATTAGTGTGTTTTAGGGGTTCAGGGTGCTTATAGTGTTCAGTGTGATTAGTGTGTTTTAGGAGTTCAGGGTGTTTATGGTGTTCAGGATGATTAGTGTGTTTTAGGAGTTCAGGGAGTTTATGGTTTTCAGGGTGATTAGTGTGTTTTAGGAGTTCAGGGTGTTTGTGGTTTTCAGGGTGATTAGTGTGTTTTAGGAGTTCAGGGTGTTTATGGTTTTCAGGGTGATTAGTGTGTTTTAGGAGTTCAGAGTGTTTATGGTTTTCAGGGTGATTAGTGTGTTTTAGAATTTCAGGGTGTTTATGGTGTTCAGGGTGATTCGTGTGTTTTAGGAGTTCAGGGTGTTTATGGTTTTCAGGGTGATTAATGTGTTTTAGGAGTTCAGAGTGTTTATGGTTTTCAGGGTGATTAGTGTGTTTTAGGATTTCAGGGTGTTTATGGTGTTCAGGGTGATTAGTGTGTTTTAGGAGTTCAGAGTGTTTATGGTTTTCAGGGTGATTAGTGTGTTTTAGGAGTTCAGGGTGTTTATGGTGTTCAGGGTGATTAGTGTGTTTTAGGAGTTCAGGGAGTTTATGGTTTTCAGGGTGATTAGTGTGTTTTAGGATTTCAGGGTGTTTATGGTGTTCAGGGTGATTAGTGTGTTTTAGGAGTTCAGGGTGTTTATGGTGTTCAGGGTGATTAGTGTGTTTTAGGAGTTCAGAGTGTTTATGGTTTTCAGGGTGATTAGTGTGTTTTAGGAGTTCAGGGTGTTTATGGTGTTCAGGGTGATTAGTGTGTTTTAGGAGTTCAGGGTGTTTATGGGGTTCAGGGTGATTAGTGTGTTTTAGGATTTCAGGGTGTTTATGGTTTTCAGGGTGATTAGTGTGTTTTAGGAGTTCAGGGTGTTTATGGGGTTCAGGGTGTTTATGGGGTTCAGGGTGCTTAGTGTGTTTTAGGAGTTCAGGGTGTTTATGGTGTTCAGGGTGATTAGTGTGTTTTAGGATTTCAGGGTGTTTATGGTGTTCAGGGTGATTAGTGTGTTTTAGGAGTTCAGGGTGTTTATGGGGTTCATAGTGATTAGTGTGTTTTAGGATTTCATGGTGTTTATGGTTTTCAGGGTGATTAGTGTGTTTTAGGAGTTCAGGGTGTTTATGGGGTTCAGGGTGATTAGTGTGTTTTAGGAGTTCAGGGTGTTTATGGTGTTCAGGGTGATTAGTGTGTTTTAGGAGTTCAGGGTGTTTATGGTTTTCAGGGTGATTAGTGTGTTTTAGGAGTTCAGGGTGTTTATGGGGTTCAGGGTGATTAGTGTGTTTTAGGAGTTCAGGGTGTTTATGGTGTTCAGGGTGATTAGTGTGTTTTAGGAGTTCAGGGTGTTTATGGTGTTCAGGGTGATTAGTGTGTTTAGGAGTTCAGGGTGTTTATGGTTTTCAGGGTGATTAGTGTGTTTTAGGAGTTCAGGGAGTTTATGGTGTGCATTAATGCATTGCGCCAGGTGAATGTATTTGGTCGTCATTTTTATTATTGAGACATTTCATCAAGTTAATACCAACTCCTTGTGACCATGCGGATAATGAATTTCCAGAAAATTCAGTCCTTAGTTTGGGTTTCCGGGAACCTTAACAGCTCCTTTAATATTTCAATGATTGTATCCATCTTGCAGTTAATTTTCCTCTTCTTCTTTTACCTTCAACTGTTCAGAGGACGACTGTCTACGGCAAAGACCAGAACCTCCTCAGAGAGTGTCCAAAATAGCTGAGCTTCGGTTCTGTTCAGTTCGGTTCTGTTCTGTTCTGTTGAGCTATGTGGAATTCTAGTGGAGGGTGAGGCTTGTTTTTGTCCAGGATCAAATTGGTTGTCTTCATTGTCTCAAAGGTCGTCTCCAACTTCAAAATCTGAAAGTCATTAATACTCTTCCTAGCCTGTTTTTTTTTTTTTGTTTTTTTTTTCTCTACTGCCCAGCTTTCCATAAAGGACACATGTAAAGACCATAGCCTGGATATTTCTGATGTTTGTTTGGAGAGACACATGATTACACTTAAATATCTTTTCCAGTTCCCATGTCCAAGCTCTGCAGAGTGCCAGTTTGTTCTGTATTTCCCCCTTCTGCTTTGTTGTTAGTAATGTATCCAAGTATCTCAAGCTGTCCACACTAGCTCTATTATCTCCATCAGCGTTAAAGCTGGTATCCTTCCCTGTCGTTGTGACATTTGTCTTTTGCATATTGGGCTGAGGGCCCATCTTTTAGCTCTGTTCTTTTTTGGCTCTTTCTTTAGAAGTGCCTTCTGGTCTTCGGACTTTCTGCTGTGTCATTCACATATCAAAGCTTATTGAATTATTGACTGAATCCTGAATCCTCACCTGTTCCAGTACTGCTTCTCTCACTGTATGTTCAGTGTATAGGTTGAACAGGGTTGGTGACAGAATGCAGCCTTGTCTCATGCCTTTGCTGATCTTGGTTCTTTGTCCAATTGTAATCACTGTGGCTTGTTGATCAGTGTGGGGATTACTTAATAGAACAGTTAGATTGTATTGTTTTATGGGACCTCCAGTCAAGATTTCTTACTCTTGGTCTCAAGAGGTGTCTGGACACCTGGGTCTACACAGGCAGAAAAAGAATTGTCCTGTACAGGTGCCATGTTTTTCAGTAGAGGTCGAGATGTGAAAATGTCCCTTCAAAGTTACAGCAGGGGTCTTAGTGTACCTTGAATGTCCATTCCATTCTCTTCTCCAGAAGGAAAGTTACCAACATAGTTCTTTGGAGAGTGTAGGGCCTGAATTTCACAGCAGTGGCAGTTGTAAAAAACGATGTACTAATCAAATTGAAATGGAACGTAAGGTAATTTGAGTTCAAGTGTTGGGTTGAAGTGCACCTTCAAGATCATATAAACGTTGTGTATTTCATAGTGTATACTGTAACTGCTGTTATCGCCAGATGACACATGTTCTCACTGCCCCAGGACAACATCGTAATGCACCTTGGGTTATAGGTTTGCAGCTGCAGCATGCACATCGGTATGGATACCAACTACTTTCAGAATTTGACTCTGAATTTGACCTTTACCTATGACTTTGTGACTCAAACAAGCCCAGTCCTACCACGACTGTTAAATTTAGAAACCAAACCCGACCCAAATCTGCTCCACACCTTTGGTGAACATCTTCCCTGAGGTCTTTATTATTGAGCGCTTGAGTTGATCGACAGAAAGGGTTACTGTGATATAAATCAGTACCATACCTTCAGTTCTTTGTGGTTCTGCTCCTACTGTGGAAATACTCAACGTGCTTCAGGCTCTGAACGAGGAGAAACGTCTACTTCAATTTCATATCCACACAGAACTTTTTTAGCTTTTTTAAGCTTTAGTTTTAAGCTTTCACTTTATTTGATAGTCCTAGTCTAGAGTTGTAGACATGGAGGAGATATTCTGTAGACTACCAACTTGTGTAGTACCATCACAGCGTTGCTTGTCCAACTGATGCATGTAGATTCTCAGTAAGGTTTCAGGTCTTATGTTAGAGATGATTTACATGTTTATTGAGCTGATTAATATTTTAATAAATGGTCACTGATATTTGAACGACGTGACATTATAATTGTAAATAATAGTAATAAAAAATGTATATATAAATATATATTTGATGGTGGCTCGGTGGCGCAGCAGGTATTGTCTCAGTCACACAGCTCAGGGACCTGGAAGTTGTGGGTTCAAGTTTATGAAGAGTGTGGTGTGTTCTTCCTGTGTCCGCGTGGGTTTCCTCCGGGTGCTGCAGTTTCCTCCACACGTTGGTAGGTGGGTTTGCAACTCAAAAATGTCCATAGGTGTGAGTGTGTGAGCGAATGTGTGAGTGTGTGTCACCCCGTGAAGGACTGGCGCCCCCTCCAGGGTATGTTCCCACCTTGCGCCAGTGATTCCAGGTAGGTTCCAGACCCACCACGACCCTGAAATGAACAAGGGTTATAGACAATGAATGAACTAATATATATTTGAACAGTTGTTGATAGACACTCTGCAGTCTATCCAGAGCCTGTAGATACTTTGTTGACAGTGGTGTTAAAATGTCTCGCACACCTAGTTCATATACAACAGGTAGTTTGTTTGTTGAAAGACCTAATAAAGACCTGGTAAAGATCTATCCACCTGTGGCTGAGAATCAGTTGATGAGCTGGTTCAAGACTGATGACTGACAGTCTGCTGACAGTCTGTAGATGGTTTGGTGACTATTGGTAGAGTGACTTGAAGCAGACTGTCCAAATAAAGTGTTAACAGTTAAGTTTATATATATATATAATGGACCTCATGGACCAAGTGATGCTGAGAAGGTGGTGTTGTAGTATAATTATATGATTGCTACAATGTTATATAATAATAATAATAATAATAATAATAATAATAATAATAATAAATGCCTTATGAATTCTGATGGTTAGGAATTGGACATCCAACATGGTAATAAATACAGTGATGACAGTGCCCCAGGGGAGCTTCTGGCTGATTAAATTAGCCCTCCTTGATCAGTCAAAATGGCAGAACATACCTGGCACTGAGACAACTCTGACTGAGGAACCTGCTTTATTCTCGTGTCTTCTGTTTCCGACTCTGCTGCAGGAATAAGGTCTGAGACTAAAAAGCACTCTTTAATGCATTAGAGGGGGCCGTGGTGTTTGAAGATGCCCTTGAAGTTTTTTTTTTTTTTTTATCAGTGAGTAAAGACCCCCAAGCTCTCCGCACATTACTTAATACACTGGAGCTCCACGGAGCACCAGCAAATCTTCCTCTTACATAAAAGAGATAAAAAAAAAAAAAAAAAAAACATTGACAGTCTACATTATTCAAGCTTTGAAGACACAGGGACAGAGCTTCCGCTTGTGTGTGTGTGTGTGTGTGACATGCAGGTGCTGGTCTATTTTTATCCTGACCTCTGGGTGGTCGCTGACATTCGGTGTATAATGCAGTGGGATTAGAGAGAGAGAGAGAGAGAGAGAGAGAGAGAGAGAGAGAGAGAGAGAGAGAGAGAGAGAGTATAAGCTAAAAAAGGGAATGAAAGAAGAGAATAAAAAGAAAAAGGAAAGAAATGCAAGATATAGAAAAAGGACACATATGAAGAATAAATTAATAGAAAACAAACAGAAAGAAACAGAATAGAAGAGAGAATGAGAGAGAGAGAGAGAGAGAGAGAGATCCAGATAGATAATAGATAGATAGATAGATAGAGAGAGAGAGAGAGAGAGAGAGAGAGAGAGAGAGAAAGAGATCCAGTGAGAGAGAGAGAAAGGGAGAGACAGAGAGAGAGAGAGAGAGAGATCCAGATAGATAGATAGATAGAGAGAGAGAGAAAGAGAGAGAGAGAGAGAGAGAGAGAGAGAGAGAGAGAAAGAGTAACAGTACAAATATACAGTGACACACACACACACACACACACACACACACCTTCATATCTGTGTATGTCTGTGTGCGTCACATCAGCTGAAGCATCATCTCCTGTCGTCAGCTCTTACCTTTATGACTCTCTTAATCAAAGGATTCAGTTACACACAGAGGAGGATACACTCCATCAGCCTCCTGTAGCTCTACTGTATCAGACACTCGCGAAAGCAGTGATCACACACACACACACACACACACACACACACACACATTTTATCTCATTGTATTGTCATTGCACTAATTTACATTTATTTCATGAAGACTTACCCTTAACTTAACCTTAATTCAAACTTAAAGGAGCCATCTGTAACACAAACAGCAGACATTCAAAACTGGAACTGCAGGTTGCCACATTGATGAAAACTAAACTAGCACGAAGAAGTGCAAGATGAGACTAAGAACTTTGGACTTCATCTCTAACAAAGAGTGCGTCATTTCCCTAAAGTATCAACCACGTGAGCGAACGGCAACAAAGTGCATTTACCAACTTCATATAAAACCTTCCATTTCGACCAGAAATTATGCCATAATTACGGCTGATATCTTCATATTGGTTTTTCTCTTTTTGTCATTTGAGGAGGCAGATGTGGGCTTCGTATTCATAATTTTGGTTTCCAAACATTCAGTTCCACCTTAAACGGGTCCATGTTCAAGGCCGACTCTGCAGTTATTCACATTAAATTCACCATTCCACCTTAAATAGGCTACTGTTCAAGGCTGAAGACAGCACTAGCCTGAAACACAACTCTTAAAACTCACAACCCAAGTCCTACAACGTTACACTCTCAATAATAAAGGTGCTACAAAGGTTTCTTTGAGCAATGCCTTAGAAGAACTGCTTTTGGTTCCATAGAGAACAATCTTTGCTGATATGTTTCAGTTGGTAAAGATCGAGTGATGAATTTTATGAACCTTTCTTTATAAAAGTTTCTTCACACTCACACATCCCTTAAAGAAACTGTGGGGAAAAAAAAGATGGTTCTTCTACAACATCAAAGAACCTTTTGGAGAAGTTCCTCTTGTGGCTGTGATGGTCAGGTGTCTACAAACTTTTGACCACATAGTGTAGCCCTGCCCTCTCAAGCTACTCCATATGGTGAATGTAACTGAAAGTGTGTACCTATGGGTTGCTCTTGAGTTTTCCTCAGAGGTCTCTTATTCGAGCTCAGGCTGGATCCAAACCTGCTTAGCTTCAGCGGAGCTGTTCTGGTGTTCAGATGCTACGCCTGCTGGCAAATCATCATCATCATCATCACCATCATCATCATCATCATCACCGCATGCAAGTAGAAATTCTTTTCCCCTGTCGTTTCTAAGAGCACAAAGCCTTTGATTTGCACTGCTCCCTCCTTTCTTCCCCCCACAGAGAAAATAATGTGTCGCGAACACGTTCCAAAGCCACCGCTAATGCAAAGCTGACAGCGAGGGGGAAGGCTATTTTTAGAGCTGTGGAATTTACCTGCCCGAGAAGATGAGAACGATGATGATGATGATGAAGAGTGTGATGATGTAATTAGCCACGGTTGCCGGTGGCGATGACACAATCCTTACACTTTCATGTGCAAGGTTCAGAGCAACATCACTCTGTGCTTGCTGTAGGGGCCTGGACAGTTTGATCAAAACTAAAGGAGGCAGCTGACCATTATGTTGGGCAGTAACATCAATATCAGAATATAAACAAAGAAACAAAACAAGCAAAAAAATCATAAAACAGATTCATGGAATGGAACCAGTCCCATCCTTAATGAATAATTGTATGAATTTAACAGATTGAAGAACACATCGGGTGACACAGTGGGCCTAGAGTCGGTGTCATTGGCGAAGAGGGTTCCACTCTCACAGTTAATATCACAGTCAAGTCAGCGTGAGGTTTAACCTGGTGCACCCAAACTTTTGCAATCGAGACACACACAGCAGCAGCAATCCATGATGTCATAATACAATAGATTCTTTGCTCTTTCATCTCCCTGTCAACAGCATAAGATCATGATGTCACAGTACAATAGATGAATTGTTTCCAAGAAGACTATTTGTTATATCTCCATGGTAACCACCTAAGAACATGATGTCAGAGTATAGTCTGTTTGATATTTATTCTGTCTCCATACCAACCATTTAATGATTATATTGAGGTTTATATTTCAATATTGACAATAGATGAATAAATATCAAGGCTCTATTTAAGGGCACTGTCAGTAAAATGTCAATGTGAATGTCTAATGAAGATAATATTTTACAATCTTCAGCATATTTATTCCCCACAAGAGCTAAATACTCAAAATACACAGACACACACACTTACTTTCGAATTAATTTTGTTAAGAAAAGGTTCTACTTGATATTAATATGGATTTACATAGGTATCAGTAATGCAAGACATTCTGATAAATGCATTGTAGCAGCTGCAGGAGCCTCACAACGCAAGTGTTTCAAGATCATAGCAACGTCACAAAGGGCACAAGGCGGGAACACACCCTGGAGGGGGCACCAGTCCTTCACAGGGCAACACACACACTCACACACATTCACTCACACACTCACACCTACAGACACATTTGAGTCACCAATCCACCTACCAACGTGTGTTTTTGGACCGTGGGAGGAAACTTGAGCACCCAGAGGAGACCCAAGCAGACACAGGGAGAACACACCAACTCCTCACAGTCACCCGGAGGAAACCCATGCAGACACGGGGAGAACGCACCACACTCCTCACAGACAGTCACCCGGAGGAAACCCACACAGACCCAGGGAAAACACACCACACTCCTCACAGACAGTCACCTGGAGGAAACCCACGCAGACACAGGGAGAACACACCACACTCCTCACAGACAGTCACCTGGAGGAAACCCACGCAGACACAGGGAGAACACACCACACTCCTCACAGACAGTCACCCGGAGGAAACCCACACAGACACAGGGAGAACACACCACACTCCTCACAGACAGTCACCCGGAGGAAACCCATGCAGACACAGGGAAAACACACCACACTCCTCACAGACAGTCACCCGGAGGAAACCCACACAGACACAGGGAGAACACACCACACACCTCACAGACAGTCACCCGGAGGAAACCCACACAGACACAGGGAAAACACACCACACTCCTCACAGACAGTCACCCGGAGGAAACCCACGCAGACCCAGGGAAAACACACCACACTCCTCACAGACAGTCACCCGGAGGAAACCCACACAGACACAGAGAGAACACACCACACTCCTCACAGAAAGTCACCCGGAGGAAACCCACGCAGACACAGAGAGAATACACCACACTCCTCACAGACAGTCACCCGGAGGAAACCCACGCAGACACAGAGAGAACACACCACACTCCTCACAGAAAGTCACCCGGAGGAAACCCACGCAGACACAGAGAGAACACACCACACTCCTCACAGACAGTCACCCGGAGGAAACCCACGCAGACACAGAGAGAACACACCACACTCCTCACAGAAAGTCACCCGGAGGAAACCCACGCAGACACAGAGAGAACACACCACACTCCTCACAGAAAGTCACCCGGAGGAAACCCACGCAGACACAGAGAGAACACACCACACTCCTCACAGACAGTCACCCGGAGGAAACCCACGCAGACACAGAGAGAACACACCACACTCCTCACAGAAAGTCACCCGGAGGAAACCCACGCAGACACAGAGAGAACACACCACACTCCTCACAGACAGTCACCCGGAGGAAACCCACGCAGACACAGAGAGAACACACCACACTCCTCACAGAAAGTCACCCGGAGGAAACCCACGCAGACACAGAGAGAACACACCACACTCCTCACAGACAGTCACCCGGAGGAAACCCACGCAGACACAGAGAGAACACAACACACTCCTCACAGAAAGTCACCCGGAGGAAACCCACGCAGACACAGAGAGAACACACCACACTCCTCACAGACAGTCACCCGGAGGAAACCCACGCAGACACAGAGAGAACACACCACACTCCTCACAGACAGTCACCCGGAGGAAACCCACACAGACACATAAATATATGGAGTGGCCGTTCTGCTAATGGCACATTTAAAACGAAGTGTTGTTCACAGAGCACTCACTCACACAGCCGTGTTTGAATTGAAATGTTTTAAACCCAGGAAAAAAAAAAAAACACTTTACATATATTGTAATTTTTATGGTAGCTCCCCAGTAACCTGACGATGATATTCAGTTTAATAACACACTCCTCTCGCCCACAGCTTGCTTTCTGTGCTCTCTCTGTTGCTGCAGCGGCTCTGAACTTTGCACAGGGAAGTCAAATGAGCATGCCTCTGCCACAGTTAAACACATCATTATAACCCGCAGGTCATTCTACAGCACCAAATATAGCCCTAATTACTGGTAACTACGTGGATATATGGACATAATTGAAAGGACAGGCTCTTTACTTGTTGCCTAATATAACCCACCCCTGGATGGTTGTCACTGTAAGCAGATAACTGATGTATCTGACTTCACCTCCCACTGCTTTTAATTCTGTGGCCTCTCAGTTTGTTTACATTTGTTTTCTGTTTTGAATGAAAACAAATATTTAACTGAAAATAAAGGAAGCTTGTTCAATAATTGTCACCTGTTTGGAGCTTTGTGTAATTAATTAGGCAAATCCTGATGATGCTGAGTTTAGACCTGGTCCTACACTTGTGTTTCTGTTAGGGGATGGGTTTGGGGACATCAGAATGTGTACACACACCCAGAATGGGGCGAGTATGTGACTAGTGAAATACTCCCCTCCAGCTCCAATAGAGAAACTCTTTTTGGACAAACAGCAGTGTGCACATGAATGACCAACCACGTCCTGTTGCAATGATGTATATGCGACTACTTTAATTCATCCATATTTTATACAAATGTTGTTACACTGTTATTGCATGTAATTACACATATTGTCACTGTCCAATAAAAAACATCATCTCCCAAAATATTAACTTACAGGAGAAGGAAAAAAAGGAAAACAACTTCTGATATTTCAGTGGGAAGTTAGGGCTGGAGACTACGTGATTGGGTGAGGGTTACGTCTATGGCAAGGTTCGGGTGAGTGTTAGGCTAGTAGTAGGTTTAAGGTTAGTGTTGGGATTTTACTTATTATTAAGGTGGAACTAAGTCTCCTCTCAATGAATGGAAGTTAATGCATTGTCCTCACACAGTGTGTGTGTGTGTGTGTGTGTGTGTGTGTTTGTGAGTGTGTGTGTGTGTGTGTGTGTGTGTGTGTGTGTGTGTTTGTGAGTGTGTGTGTGTGTGTGTGTGTGTTTGTGAGTGTGTGTGTGTGTGTGTGTGTGTGTGTGTGTGTGCTGGAGCTAGGGGCTGGAGGTGCGAGTTGTGGATGGGATTTTCAGTAATGTGTTAAGACAGAAGGGGGATATTCTCCTCTCTGCTGCAAATACGAGGCAATGGATCATCTCCTCTCAGCTGCTTAATGGGATTCTTCTGTCTGTGAGAGGAAACACACACACACACACACACACACACAGAGAGAGAGAGACAGCGAGAGAGACAGAGAGAGAAAGATGAGCCCTCTACGAAGGGCTGCTTTATGAAACAGTAGCAGAACTAGTTAGTGAGGAAATGACTTTCCACATTTATCAGCCGTAAATAAGATTTGCTTCAAAATGGGACGCGATAGGGGATCAGACAAAGTGTAAATTGACGGTTAGGAAATGCAGAGGCGAGATTAGTCCTGCATGTTAATACACATAAGAATAATTGAGGAAAGCCTAGAGGAAAATGGAAATGGAAGCTGAAGGAAGGAAGGTGTTAATCCATTTATTTTATGAAGAACAATACACACAAACACTTTGGAGCCAAATGCAACAGATGTGGTGTGTGTGGAGCTTCTGGGCTATTCCTTACAAGGCTCTTAGAACGTACCAATACCAACAGAGTAAGGCACAGTGATGCTTAGACCAAGACCACACAAGTCAGACCGACAGGTTAGCGTCAGGCCTACAGGTCACATGGGGACGGATGGGGTTATCTGAGCTCTCCAGAGCCACACCAGGGAGAAACACCAGGGTTAGGCTTAGGTTTAGGGTTAGTATCAGTTACAAGGCTTAGGTTTAGAGTTAGTATCAGTTACAAGGCTTAGGTTTAGAGTTAGTATCAGTTACAAGGCTTAGGTTTAGGGTTAGTATCAGTTACAAGGCTTAGGTTTATGGTTAGTATCAGTTACAAGGCTTAGGTTTAGAGTTAGTATCAGTTACAAGGCCTGGGTTTAGGATTATTATCAGTTACAAGGCTTAGGTTTAGGGTTAGTATCAGTTACAAGGCTTAGGTTTAGGGTTAGTATCAGTTACAAGGCTTAGGTTTAGGGTTAGTATCAGTTACAAGGCTTATGTTTAGGCTTAGTATCAGTTACAAGGCTTAGGTTTAGGGTTAGTATCAGTTACAAGGCTTAGGCTTAGAGTTAGTATCAGTTACAAGGCTTAGGTTTAGAGTTAGTATCAGTTACAAGGCCTGGGTTTAGGATTATTATCAGTTACAAGGCTTAGGTTTAGGGTTAGTATCAGTTACAAGGCTTAGGTTTAGAGTTAGTATCAGTTACAAGGCTTAGGTTTAGGGTTAGTATCAGTTACAAGGCTTATGTTTAGGCTTAGTATCAGTTACAAGGCTTAGGTTTAGGGTTAGTATCAGTTACAAGGCTTAGGCTTAGAGTTAGTATCAGTTACAAGGCTTGGGTTTAGGGTTAGTATCAGTTACAAGTCTTGGGTTTAGGATTAGTATCAGTTACAAGGCCTAGGTTAAGAGTTAGTATCAGTTACAAGGCTTAGGCTTAGGGTTAGTATCAGTTACAAGGCTTAGGTTTAGGATTAGTATCAGTTACAAGGCTTAGGTTTAGGGTTAGTATCAGTTACAAGGCTTAGGTTTAGGCTTAGTATCAGTTACAAGGCTTAGGTTTAGGGTTAGTATCAGTTACAAGACTTAGGTTTAGGATTAGTATCAGTTACAAGGCTTAGGTTTAGGGTTAGTATCAGTTACAAGGCTTAGGTTTAGTATTAGTATCAGTTACAAGGCTTAGGTTTAGGGTTAGTATCAGTTACAAGGCTTGGGTTTAGGGTTAGTATCAGTTAGAATGCTTAGGTTTAGGGTTAGTATCAGTTACAAGGCTTAGGTTTAGGGTTAGTATCAGTTACAAGGCCTGGGTTTAGGATTATTATCAGTTACAAGGCCTGGGTTTAGGGTTAGTATCAGTTACAAGGCTTGGGTTTAGAGTTAGTATCAGTTAGAATGCTTAGGTTTAGGATTACTATCAGTTACAAAGCTTAGGTTTAGGGTTAGTATCAGTTACAAGGCTTAGGTTTAGAGTTAGTATTAGTTACAAGGCTTAGGTTTATGATTAGTATCAGTTACAAGGCTTAGGTTTAGGGTTAGTATCAGTTACAAGGCTTGGGTTTAGGATTAGTATCAGTTACAAGGCTTAGGTTTAAGGTTAGTATCAGTTACAATGCTTGGGTTTAGGATTACTATCAGTTACAAGACTTAGGTTTAGGGTTAGTATCAGTTACAAGGCTTGGGTTTAGGGTTAGTATCAGTTACAAGGCTTAGGTTTAGGGTTAGTATCAGTTACAAGGCTTAGGTTTAGGGTTAGTATCAGTTACAAGGCTTAGGTTTAGAGTTAGTATCAGTTACAAGGCTTGGGTTTAGGATTAGTATCAGTTACAAGGCTTAGGTTTAGAGTTAGTATCAGTTACAAGGCTTGGGTTTAGGGTTAGTATCAGTTACAAGGCTTAGGTTTAGGGTTAGTATCAGTTACAAGGCTTAGGTTTAGGGTTAGTATCAGTTACAAGGCTTAGGTTTAGAGTTAGTATCAGTTACAAGGCTTGGGTTTAGGATTAGTATCAGTTACAAGGCTTAGGTTTAGAGTTAGTATCAGTTACAAGGCTTGGGTTTAGGGTTAGTATCAGTTACAAGGCTTATGTTTAGGCTTAGTATCAGTTACAAGGCTTAGGTTTAGGGTTAGTATCAGTTACAAGGCTTAGGCTTAGAGTTAGTATCAGTTACAAGGCTTGGGTTTGGATTAGTATCATTTACAAGGCTTAGGGTTAGAGTTAGTATCAGTTACAAGGCTTAGGTTTAGGGTTAGTATCAGTTACAAGGCTTGGGTTTAGGGTTAGTATCAGTTACAAGGTTTAGATGTAGAGTTAGTATCAGTTACAAGGCTTAGGTTTAGGGTTAGTATCAGTTACAGGGTTTAGATGTAGAGTTAGTATCAGTTACAAGGCTTAGGTTTAGGGTTAGTATCAGTTACAGGGCTTGGGTTTAGGGTTAGTATCAGTTACAAGGCTTAGATTTAGAGTTAGTATCAGTTACAAGGCTTGGGTTTAGGGTTAGTATCAGTTACAAGGCTTAGGTTTAGGGTTAGTATCAGTTACAGGGCTTGGGTTTAGGGTTAGTATCAGTTACAAGGCTTAGATTTAGAGTTAGTATCAGTTACAAGGCCTGGGTTTAGGGTTAGTATCAGTTACAAGGCTTAGATTTAGAGTTAGTATCAGTTACAAGGCTTGGGTTTAGGGTTAGTATCAGTTACAGGGCTTGGGTTTAGGGTTAGTATCAGTTACAAGGCTTAGGTTTAGGGTTAGTATCAGTTACAGGGTTTAGATGTAGAGTTAGTATCAGTTACAAGGCTTAGGTTTAGGGTTAGTATCAGTTACAGGGCTTGGGTTTAGGGTTAGTATCAGTTACAAGGCTTAGATTTAGAGTTAGTATCAGTTACAAGGCTTGGGTTTAGGGTTAGTATCAGTTACAAGGCTTAGGTTTAGGGTTAGTATCAGTTACAGGGCTTGGGTTTAGGGTTAGTATCAGTTACAAGGCTTAGATTTAGAGTTAGTATCAGTTACAAGGCTTGGGTTTAGGATTAGTATCAGTTACAAGGCTTAGATTTAGAGTTAGTATCAGTTACAAGGCTTGGGTTTAGGGTTATGGTAATGATTAGGGTGATTTTTTTCAAACTGGGCACAGGTCAAAATTAATAAATAAATAAATAAATAAATAAGTGTATTCGTGATGGCTGAGCTATATTTTGCACACATTGTACAAGTCCTGGGATTGGTCACATTTTCTCCATAACTCTCTTCTTAACTTCAAAGAAACACTAGATACAATTTTGGGTTTTTCTCCCCATAGTGTATTATATATTTACAGCACTGTACAGAAATCAGTGAAGGGAGGGTGGTTTCCTACCCTCCTCCAAAAGTTACATAGTGCAGTAACTGCAGTGCTGAGCCCAGAGTAGCAATGACAAAGGCTCCGTTCTCCCTGTTACAGCTCAGTGGATCATCTCAAGTATTTTGAAGCTGTGATTGTATGGTCAAAATATTACATAGTGTTCCTTTAAATTTTAAAATGGACATATTTTGCACCTCCACCCCCTTCCAACCACCACCACCACACACACACACACACACACACACACACACACACAAAGTGCCTTCTGAGAATTCCACCAGTTCATTTTCCCCCCTTATACCCTTTAAGCAAGGATGTGCTCGTTAGCTAATAGGATTATTAGCATGCTAATCAGCACTTAATTCCCAACAGCTGCAGAGGAGTAGGAGGAGAGAAAGGTAGAGAGAGAGAGATAGACAGAGAGAGAGAGAGAGAGAGAGAGAGAGAGAGAGAGAGTTAAGGAGGGAGCAGAAAAGAGCAACTGATAAAGTAATGGAAAGGGAATAATGTAAAGAGAAACAGGGAGGGACAGATACAGACGAGTTCATGTTAAAATGGAAAAAGAGAAAATGAACGATTGAGTAGGTGAAAGAGTGAGAGAGACAGAAAGAAAGAGAATGGCTAAGGAAGAGAGGAAAAGAAACAGAGAAAGTGTGTGTGTGTGTGTGCGAGAGAGAGAGAGAGAGAGAGAGAGAGAGAGAGAGAGAGAGAGAGAGAGAGATGAGGTTCACTAGTGGGGTTTTAGATGATGTATTTTCCTCAGGGATGGATATGCTCTCTTGAGAATGATAAATGGAGAGAGTGCCGCAGGAGAGTGAAACACTCCACTGTACACCACACACACACACACACACACGAGCAGGTATATGTATGTAGAAGCAGTGAAGTGTGTTGCAGAGGAAGGCATCCATTGATCCACTGCTTTTCTGTTCGTCCTCCTCCATCCTCCCTAACAACCACAGCTCTGTGATGGTGCTCTTTCCTCCAGAGAGAGAGATAGGCCAAGGACAACACCTCTTATTTACACACGGCCATTGAAAATGACCACTTTCTTACAGACAACTTTAACTTCGCTCAGAAACAGCACTCCAGCGCCAGAACCTGCAAACTTACCGAAGCCAGGCGGGTCTGGGTCAGTACCTGGGCGGGAGCTGAGGGGGCAGTTGGAGGTGGTGTTGTTTGGACCCACAGGGGGTGCTGTCCCTGTTTTCTGCGTGGATTCCAGGTGGATGCGGATCACTGGTCGTGGTCGAGGCGACTCTATATACTACAATACACTGGGACACCCTGGAGCAGCTGCACATGAGCCTAAGATCCCCCAAAAGCCATAAGATGTATGTGAATGGTTCTTGGACCGGTTCCCTGTTCTCTAAATGGTTCTTTAAAGATGTATACCTTTCCCAGAACTACAGAGAACCATTTCTGCTAAGAGTGCAGGTTTCTGTCTGCAGTATAAAGCAGTCAAATTGTAATTTCCAATTAGCCAGCCCATTCGGAAAGACTTACTGGGCAACGGCTGGAGACTGAGTTCAGCAGATTTAGAGACCTGGGGCTGTAATTAATTACGCAGTGCCACTAGCTACTGCTATCGCACATGACCTGAATCTGCAGCAAAGCCGAGAGGAAGCTGGGAGTCACTGCACGCTGTGGCTGTTTCTGAGACGTCCTAAATGCTCCCTACTGAGGTGTTATTCTGAGGACTGAAGGCTATGTTGGGCCTGAATTCAGGGTTTGTATGAAAAACTGCCTGGTTTTGTCCAAATATCTCCAAATCTAGTGAATATCAATGTATTCATACCCTGACAACTCTATGATGTATTTCTGGCTGTGAAGCATGTTTTCGGAAATGTGATTGGTTTACAGGTACCTTCGAGTCAAAATGCTGTGTCCAGAGGCAGTGACTTATGAATAATAATTCATTCATTCATTCATTATCTGTAACCCTTATCCAATTCAGGGTTGCGGTCAGTCCAGAGCCTACCTGGTATCATTGGGCGCAAGGCGGGAATACACCCTGGAGCCAGTCCCCCACAGGGCAACACAGACACACACACACATTCACTCACACACTCACACATACGGACACTTTTTAGTTGCCAATCCACCTACCAATGTGTGTTTTTGGACTGTGGGAGGAAACCGGAGCACCCGGAGGAAACCCACGCGGACACAGGGAGAACACACCACACTCCTCACAGACAGTCACCCGGAGGAAACCCACGCGGACACAGGGAGAACACACCACACTCCTCACAGACAGTCACCCGGAGGAAACCCACGCGGACACAGGGAGAACACACCACACTCCTCACAGTCACCCGGAGGAAACCCACGCAGACACAGGGAGAACACACCACACTCCTCACAGACAGTCACCCGGAGGAAACACATGCAGACACAGGGAGAACACACCACACTCCTCACAGACAGTCACCCGGAGGAAACCCACGCGGACACAGAGAGAACACACCACACTCCTCACAGACAGTCACCCGGAGGAAACCCACGCGGACACAGAGAGAACACACCACACTCCTCACAGACAGTCCCCCGGAGAAAACCCACGCAGGCACAGGGAGAACACACCACACTCCTCACAGACAGTCACCTGGAGGAAACCCATGCAGACACAGGGAGAACACACCACACTCCTCACAGACAGTCACCTGGAGGAAACCCACGCGGACACAGAGAGAACACACCACACTCCTCACAGACAGTCACCCGGAGAAAACCCACGCAGGCACAGGGAGAACACACCACACTCCTCACAGACAGTCACCTGGAGGAAACCCATGCAGACACAGGGAGAACACACCACACTCCTCACAGACAGTCACCCGGAGGAAACCCACGCAGACACAGGGAGAACACACCACACTCCGCACAGACAGTCACCCAGAGCGGGAATCGAACCCACAACCTCCAGGTCCCTGGAGCTGTGTGACTGCGACAGTACCTGCTGCACCACTGTGCCGCCCAATAATAATAATAATAATAATACATTATACTGCAGCCCAGAGTGTGTGGCTGCTGCTGTTCTAACTTCAAGGGCAAATCACATTTCTTATTTTTACCCGTACCCCTTGGTTTTAGGAGTCATCTTCAGAACTGAGTTACAGGGTGTTGCAGGTAAAATATTCCCCTATGAAACGGGACAACACTTCAAGGGCCTGTTACCTCATCAAAACACACACACAAAGAAAGAGCAGGGCCTCTAAAGGCAGATGTGCACTGGTCTGCAGCACTGTTCGAATTTAAGTTCATTTGAGGCGTCTTATAATAATGCAGCAGTAATAGTATGAATAGAAGGCAGATATTTGGGGTCATATGATATTATAGGGGATATATGAAATAATTACTTCTTCAGTCCATGTCCAAATTTATTTGGAAATCCGGAAGCCACCAATTCACACACTGTGAAATAAGACCCCCTGCCTGTCAGTTTTCTGTGTGCTGCCTAAGTCTGAGAATCTGGGATAAAATGTTGCTGTTCTGATCCTGCTCTGATTGTAATGTCAAAGTGCAGAGACTTTAAAGTTGCCCCGCCTCCTCTCCTGAGTCTGTCCAATCACAGCACTGAACCTGTGTTTATGTGAGAGCACAAGGTTAAAAACAGAGAAGAAAGAGGACCATGCCAAAACAGCTAAAAACCAGAGCTTCTTCTCCTCACTGCTGTGGGGTCGGGGTGAACAGCGAATAGCTTGTTATCATTTAAAGGAACAGGGCTAAACAGGGCTGTTTAGGCATGGGGAGAATGCCGCTGTATGGTTTGATCCTTGTGGCGTTTTGACCAAAGCAGGTCACAGATGTTTCATTACGACCCAGATCTGTGTTCAACTGTGGAGAAGAGGGAGAATATGTCACAATTTAAACAAAAAATACTAAATAATTTGGTGTTTTTCAGTGTCCACTGCAAAGGCTGAGACCCTGGCAGGGCTCTGTATCAAAGCTGAAGTGAAAACAGAGCCAGAAGGCAGCGCAGGTATGAGGCCTCCCTGAGACATCAGCACTTCTCCATTCCATCGAACCTGAGAGCCGGGATTAACCTTCAGGGTCTGACTCTGGGCCAGATTCAGGGGCGAATCAGGTGCATTCTGATCATGTGTTGTGTATGAAACTGGCAAAGTAGACAGATCAGAGTCATGGGTACATCCAGAGCCTACAGTTTCACACACACACACACATATATACTCACTCACACCTGTGGACAGTTTCACACACTCACCCAGTCACTCACACCTGTGGACAGTTTCACACACTCATCCAGTCACACACACACTCACACCTGTGGACAGTTTCACACACCCACCCAGTCACACACACACTCACCCAGTCACTCACACACTCACACCTGTGGACAGTTTCACACACTCACCTAGTCACTCACACACTCACACCTGTGGACAGTTTCACACTCACCCAGTCACTCACACCTGTGGACAGTTTCACACATTCACTCAGTCAGTCACACACTCACACCTGTGGACGGTTTCACACATTCACCCAGTCACTCACACACTTACACCTGTGGACAGTTTCACAGACTCACCCAGTCACACACACACTCACACCTGTGGACAGTTTCACACACTCACCCAGTCACTCACACACACCTGTGGACAGTTTCACACACTCACACCTGTAGACACTTTCACACACTCACCCAGTCACTCACACACACACATATGTAGATATGAATGAATAAATGAACAAACGAAGAAACGAATGAATGAACGAATGAATGAATCTTGTTGATTGTTACCAGTTTTGGATAATTTCTGTAACTCAACCCTTTCCTGTTTTTAAGTCAAACCTATCATAAATATTAAAGAATATGGTCGGACAGTGAATTTATTGGTGACTCTTTCAGCTCAGTGTCTCTACTCTTCGTAAGAACATTCTGAGCTGCACACTGGACATGGATAGAGAGGATGAGGTTTTAAGGAGCTGTGGGTGATGCAACTGAGAAGCCATCCACAGCGCTGGATCACTAGACTGGGTTACCTTCAGACAGATTCATCTTCCATGACTGAGCACTGTGGTTCTAATATCAGCACATCTGACACCCAACATGTGGATGTGCTGCAATGAGCTCAACCATTCAGCCATAACATTAAAACAGCTTCACTCCATGCTCATCCTCTCAGCTCCACTGACCACACAGGGACACATTTACAGATGATAGTCCAAAGCACTTTAGAAATAAAGTGGAATTGAAGTTAAAGTGGAAGTCCAGGATGGTGTACACCTCTGTCACTCTCTTTCTTCCTTCTCTGCTGTTTGTCTGTTTTCTGTGATCTGTAATTGTACGCCTTCCCACTGATGTCCACCGTGTCTTTTGTGGTTGTGTTTTCAGAGCGTGTGACCTGGGCTGGCAGTTGAATTGACCTCAGCTGATCTCTCCGGTCAGTAACAGCCTCTGCAGGGTGATCCGTCTGACCCTGTGTTTTCCCATTACAGGCTCCAGACTGACATTACACAACATCAGATGACTCTTGTCGCTGTAGAATCTATTGTCCTATTGTCACATTCTGAAAATATATGTTGAAAAATATGGAGATGAAAAAGTATTTTTGAAGGAAGTTAAATAGGATTCATTCTGAAAGAATGTGCTAATCTGCCAGTGGGCTGAAACCATCAAGGCCATTATGAATCTGTCATTATGAATTAGGTTGTACTGACTCCATATTTCCCAACTGGAGCAAACCCTTCCATACCTTCCTGAACCCAGCCAAAACCTGCTGAGCGTATTAAGATCCTGCTGGTCCCAATCAAACTTAACTGAATTCACCTGAACCCCATCAAACTCATATAAACCCACATGAAAACATTCAGTTAATTCCTTTCTATTTTCCACCATTCAAGCCCACCTATTCTTAGCACACCTTTCTAAACCTTCTGGAATTGACCAAACCCTCCCAAACTTTCCTGAACTGACCAAACCCTTCCAAACTTTCCTGAACTGACCAAGCCCTGCAAAACTTTCCTGAACTGACCAAACCCTTCCAAACCTTTCTGAACTGACCAAACCCTTCCAAACCTTTCTGAACTGACCAAACCCTTCTAAATTTTACTGAACTGACCAAACCCTTCCAAACCTTTCTGAACTGACCAAACCCTTCTGAACTGACCATACTCTTTCAAACTCTCCTGAACTAACCAAACCCTTACAAACCTTTCTGAACTGACCAAACCCTTCTAAACCTTTCTGAACTGACCAAACCCTTCCAAAACCTTTCTGAACTGATGTTACAGCCTGTCTAGGTAAGCTGCAACATAAATTATATATAAAAAAAGAAATAATATATGTATTCCCCAACTCCTCACACTTCAATCCCACCAGACCAAGAAAACTACACAAGGTCACCAGACTCCAGTCTCCAAATGTTTTATTGACTGCAAGATTATAATGGAAGCAAAACTTCAGGAGTGGTCTAAGCCTAAAATAAACAAAACCCCCTTCCACCCAAAATATATAACTTACCTACCCATAAATACTAAAGAAAGAAAATACAAAAACATGACCTAACTCCCTAACATAAACAGAAGCAATTCAACCCCTTTAAAGAAAAGAAATAAGGCTACACCCCCTACAGCTTCCAACTTAGTAGGATAACTATTAGGTTAACACCACATTAGACAGCTAACTCACACACAATAGCATGAGCTGAATCACACACAATAGCATGTCAACATATGCGCACACACACAAGCCTTAGTCTGGCAGGAAGAAGCACTGGTAAGGAGGAAGAGGAGGAGCTTCTTTCAGTCATCCAGCAGGGCTTTATATCTGTTCCGCCTTAATCCTGTCAGCCAACCAGAGCACGGTTCCAGCAGCAAATCAGCAGCAGCACCTGTGGCATTTACTCAGAGTAGAGAAACAACACAAATAAGTCACTAGACGTGACAACTGACCAAACCCTTCCAAACCTTTCTGAACTGACCATACCCTTTCAAACTCTCCTGAACTAACCAAACCCTTCCAAACCTTTCTGAACTGACCAAACCCTTCCAAACCTTCCCCACTGACCATACCCTTTCAAACTCTCCTGAACTAACCAAACTCTTCCAAACCTTTCTGAACTGACCAAACCCTTCTAAACTCTCTCGAACTGACCAAACCCTTCTAAACTTTCCTGAACTGACCAAACCCTTCTAAACCTTTCTGAACTGACCAAACCCTTCCAAACCTTTCTGAACTGACAAAACCCTTCCAAACCTTTCTGAATTTACCAAACCCTTCCAAACCTTTCTGAACTGACAAAACCCTTCCAAACCTTTCTGAATTTACCAAACCCTTCCAAACCTTTCTGAATTTACCAAACACTTCTAAACTCTCCCGAACTGACCAAACTCTTCCAAACCTTTCTGAACTGACCAAACTCTTCTAAACTCTCTCGAACTGACCAAACCCTTCTAAACTTTCCTGAACTGACCAAACCCTTCTAAATCTTTCTGAACTGACCAAACCCTTCCAAACCTTTCTGAACTGACCAAACCCTTTCAAACATTTCTGAACTGACCAAACCCTTCTAAACCTTTCTGATCTGACCAAAATCTTCCAAACCTTTCTGAACTGACCAAACCTTTCTGAATTTACCAAACACTTCTAAACTCTCCCGAACTGACCAAACTCTTCCAAACCTTTCTGAACTGACCAAACTCTTCCAAACCTTTCTGAACTGACCAAACATTTCCAAACCTTTCTGAACTGACCAAACCCTTTCAAACATTTCTGAACTGACCAAACCTTTCCAAATTTTTCTGAACTGACCAAAATCTTCCAAACCTTTCTGAATTGCCCAAACACTTCTAAACTCTCCCGAACTGACCAAAGCCTTTTAAACTCTCTTGAACTGATCATACCCACCCAAACATTCTTGAACCTATCCAATCTGATTCATAAATAAATAAATAAATAAATAAAAACAAAGATAACCCAGAATACTTAGGGTATGATAAGGTGTGAGTGTGTAAGGAAAGGCCAAGGTTGTAAGACAGGAGGGGAGTTTGTGAGAAAAGCTGAGCCTGACCAAACAAATACAGACCCCCCTAAACCAAATTAAAACCTCCTGAACCCAACCACAACTTTTCAAACCTTCCTTAACCTAACCAAACCCATCCACACCCTCCAAACTGTCTTTGAAAAAGTTTCAGATCTGAACAGACCCAGAAAGTGGTCAGAAATGAGTGAATAAGGCAGTGCACAGTATTCATTACAACAGTCTGAGCGTTGCAAAGGCAGGATGCATAGGGTTCATCACCAGTTTCCAGAAGATTCTTTCCCTTTAAAATAAAAATACATCAAAACTATGGCTTCATTTCAATGGCCATGTTTTGCTTTAGGGTCTGAATAAATTATTCATCTTCACTGACCTCAATTCAAGGTTTGAGATGTGAGAAAATGAAACATTTTGAATAATGAACTCTTCACTTTTTCCAGTGTGTATGGAATCTGAAGGAAGAGTGGGGTCATATGGCCTTCAGACGGAGAAGGAATAGTCATCAAGGTACTGCATATAAAACATGAATCTTATACCCAGAGTTTAGTTTCTGTAGGCAGTCGTTCAAATGAATAAACTAAATTTAATTCTGTGTAATTCTGTCTAATAGAGCAGTACATAATCTCTAAACTCTCAGATTATATCTTCCCTATCTGCAGTATTTACAGAGACTCATGCTGGTCCGAATCTTTCATTCACTCAGATCATTCACTAAGGAATGCCTTTCATCTGACGTTCATGACAGATAAAACACAATAGAGCTGTAGACAGTCCTCAGTGATTCCACTGATCTCTTCAAACTCATACTCCTTTCTGTACAAACAGGGCTTTACCTTACAGTCACAGTATGACCTGACTCACTGAGGTCAAAATTCAGGTGCAGTCTTGCGGCAGAAAGAGATTATTTTAAAACAGAGACCACTTTTGGAGCACGTACAGTTAGGCGTCCAGACTAAAACTAGACTTCCCGGTCTAAAAGTGAAAAAATGTGCTGATCTGTCAGTGGACTTGTTTCATCAATGGTGTATCTCAGGTGTGTTTATTTATGGAAAATTACTGTAGCACATTCCATTTCAGATTATTCTGTACTGACTCCATCAGTCACAATCTGAATAAGCCTGAATACCTTCCTTAAACCAAAGAAACCCATGCAAACACTTCTGAACACATCAAGCTCTGAGCAAATCCATCTTAACCTCGATGAGCCTGAAAAAGTACATCTAAGCCTTCCCTAACCAGACCAAAGTCAAAAATTCCAGACCATCATTCCTGAGCCCATCCGAAATCTCAACAAACCCAAAATTCTTCAGCCCATCCAAACCTGACCAAATCCATACAAAACTTTCTGAACTCATCCAAACCCATCCCAAACATAATGAACTGAACCAAACACATCCAAACCAGACCAACCACTTCTGAACCTGTTTGAATCTCACCACACACATTCAAACCATCCAAACGGTTCTGAAACCAGGTCTGATCAAAGCCATCCAAACACACGTGAACTTAATCAAACTCATCCAAAACCATGTGAAAACGTCCAAATTTGTCACACACTTAAACCTGTGGACAGTTTCTCACACTGGAATTGAACCCAGGATCCAGAGACCCTAGAGCTGTGTGTGAGTGGCACTCCCTACAGTAGCACTATGGTTCAACCCTGGCTTGGTCTCTTTAACGTTATACGTTCATGCAAAAGAAACAATATAACAATAACAATAACTCATTGCTAACGCGGCTAGGTTCAATCGTGGGATAAGTGTCTCCACTGATGGGAGTCCAGCTGATGAAGGAGGCTCATTAATAAGCGCTTGCCCAAGCAAACAGACTACGGCTGATTTATTCACGGCACTGTGTGATTTTTCCGATTTGAGCTCCCTGTCTTTCTGGCACCGTGTGTTGACACCTGCTGCAGAGAAGAAATGAATCCAGCCTGCCTTTTACCCCCGGTTAAGTGAGTTGTGTGGTGTGAGTCGACATGTTTATTAGAGAATATGGATGTGCTGTGCCTGCAGGGTAAACAGCCTTCCCCTCCACACTGCACCTGTTTGGTCACACAGGGCTTAGGTTTCCCAGCTTCCACTTTCCATAGGCGGAACCCTGCTGTTGTGTTTTTGAAATCTGCCCACCACCATGGCACCATGAAGCTCGAACCAATTACCATGACCGATCCTAGCACATCTTTTCCAGTGATTATAACGCTGGGGTTATAAAAGCTCCTATCT
This sequence comes from Hoplias malabaricus, assembly GCF_029633855.1. Lineage (NCBI taxonomy): Eukaryota > Metazoa > Chordata > Actinopteri > Characiformes > Erythrinidae > Hoplias > Hoplias malabaricus. The sequence continues at coordinate 14,768,370 of NC_089803.1, read as the reverse complement.
CCAAAAAATCAAGGGAAATATACCTTAACTCTCAGTGTGAGTCAGGGCAAGTATTTTTGTTTTTAAGTCACTTTAGGATGAGTTCTACTGGTTCTGTTATGATGGAACTAGTTTTTTGTGAGGGTGTGATACTGTCCACAGGTGTGTGAGTGTGTGAGTGACTGTGTGTGTGTTTGAACAACAAATAAATTGGTGACTAACTTCACTCTCTTGGGCTGGCGTTATGTAATTGTGGGTTTCTCTGTTGTTTTTTTCACAGCACAGTGATTCTGTGATTTTTAATGACACTGGGAATAGACTTCGTGAAAAATAAAATAGTTTTACGTGCACAAAATAGCAACAACAAACCAGTAACTTGAATCCAACAATGATGTGTGCTCTTCTCTTTCCATATGAACACACTGCTGTTCCGTGGACTGTTGCGGTTGGGTTTGAATTGATGTTCTCCTGCTGTTGGAGGGTTTTATAGACCATCCCTACTCCTCCAAAAAGGCTTTGGGACCATATTCAATATGGGTAAGCACTACCCCCCACCCCCCAACACTAAACAGAGAGCTGTGAGCAGATGACAAAATGTTGGAGGGTAAGTAACCAGCCACAAAGCACAAAGTAGAGCATCTGTACACATGCAGCCATTTAAAAAAAAACCCTCATTCAGTACACAGCTCCATTCATGGTCAATGGCTCACATCGGTTCATGAGTATGAACCACGTGCTTTAGAAAATGCACTCATCATGACGGAGGAGACAATAAAACACCACCCGTTCTCTTGTAGCACCACCTGCAGTGCGTCGGTTCCTCTGTAACTCAGCGGAGCGGAGCATTTAGCCTGCACTGGGTTTGTGTGTTTTATGGCACCACACATATGTAGCCTATTTATATGCAAATGTGCTTGTGTGTGTGTGTGTGTGTCTGTGTTTGTCAGCCTCGATTTGCCAGAGCTCTGATGTTTCTTCACCTGACGGAGGTCATTTATCTCCAATCAAAGACATATTTCTCTCCACTTTTCGCTGAAAATAAACGGCTAGAATCTTTATGACCTTGTGAAGAGTGTTTCAAATGCTATGGAGCAAAATAACAAACAAAGAAATAAACAAAGAAATAAATTCACCAGGCATTCTAAGGCGCACCCACCGAGGCACACCCTCAATGGTGCACCCACCACTTGTATAATCTCCATAGAAAGGCATGGACTCAAATGGGAGGCTCTGGAGCAGCTGTACATGAGCCTACCACATCTGGATGTGACTAGCGGACATTCCAATCCTCATTAATAAATACACACTGATTATTTAAGTCAGATTTAATAATGTCTACCTGGGTCAGTTAGTAGTAATTTATTATGTACCAATGACCTAGAACCAGAGAACCCTAGTCAAGTAGAACCACAGAGGATAACACAAACACAGCAATAGCACAGACCCCCCCCCCCCCCCCCCCCCCCCCACACACACACACACACAAACCGCAAGTTAACGCTTCACATTGAGCAGGGTGGGAGCAGACTCATGCAGATGCTCCAGAGCATCCTGTTTCACAGTGACTGGAGGAGTGTGTTAAAGTCTCCACAGGTGTGTGTGTGTGTGTGAGTGACTGGGTGAATGTGTGTGTGTGTGTGTGTGTGTGTGTGTGTGTGTGTGTGTGTGTGTGTGTGTGTGATTTTCTGTGTTTGGCTAAATCTGCAGATGAAGAATGTACAGGTACAGATGGCTGACTGTATACAATACTATCACAGACATTATTAAAAATGATTTGTTATTTTCTCTTTCCATGGTACTTATTTGGGAGCCTTAGGTACAGTGTGTGTGTGTGTGTGTGTGTGTGTGTGTGTGCTGTCTGTACAGATGTGTAAAAGCAGATGTGATAATCTCACAGATTCAAGCTGCCACTAACCATGTTGTTGTCGTGAAATCCCCCGCAGTGACAGCAAATAGAAATTGTAATAATAGACAGAACTGAGCTATAGGGCTGGTTGTCATAGAGATTATACTTCACCAAGCTGATGATACCCACACACACAAAAACAGAGAGAGAGAGAGAGAGAGAGAGAGAGCAGTGTACCCACCCTGTGTTTGTGTGTGTGTGTGTGTGTTTGTTGATAATGAAGCAGAGTAAATGGGGGCTTGCAGACTGTCAGTATTCCCTACTGAGAGCACAAACTCTCCAGCATTCACTTAACCCTGAACACACCAGACTAATCACAACCAGCAATTGCACCACAACAACAAACACCACAACTCAACACAATCACAACAACAAACATGACAACTCAACACTATCACAACAACAAACACCACAACTCAACACAATCACAGCAACAAACACCACAACTCAACACAATCACAACAAGAAACACCACAAGTCAACACAATCACAACGACAAACACCACAGCTCAACACAATCACAACAACAAACACCACAACTCAACACAATCACAGCAACAAACACCACAACTCAACACAATCACAACAAGAAACACCACAACTCAACACAGTCACAGAAACAAACACCACAACTCAACACAATCACAACAACAAACACCACAACCCAACACAATCACAGCAACAAACACCACAACTCAACACAATCACAACAAGAAACACCACAAGTCAACACAATCACAACGACAAACACCACAACTCAACACAATCACAACAACAAACACCACAACTCAACACAATCACAGCAACAAACACCACAACTCAACACAATCACAACAAAAACCAGAACTCAACACAGTCACAGAAACAAACACCACAACTCAACACAATCACAACAAAAACCAGAACTCAACACAACCACAGCAACAAACACCACAACTCAACACTATCACAGCAACAAAGACCACAACTCAACACAATCACAGCAACAAACACCACAACCCAATACAATCACAACAACAAACATCACAATTCAACACAATCACAACAACAACAAATGTCACAACTCAACGCAATCACAACAACAAATGTCACAACTCAACACAGTCACAGCAACAAACACCACAACTCAACACAATCACAACAACAAACGTCACAATTCAACACAATCACAACAACAAACACCACAACTCAATGCAATCACAACAACAAATGTCACAATTCAATGCAATCACAACAACAAATGTCACAACTCAATGCAATCACAACAACAAATGTCACAACTCAACACAATCACATTAACAAAGACCACAACTCAGCACAATCAGAACAACAAATGTCACAATTCAACACTATCACAACAACAAACACCACAACTCAACACAGTCACAACAACAAATGTCACAACTCAACATGATCACAACAACAGACACCATGACTCAATACAATCACAACAACAAACACCACAACTCAACACAATTACAACAACAAACACCACAGCTCAACACAATCATAATGATTCAACACAACCACAACAACAAACACAACAACTCAACACAATCACATTAACAAAGAGCACAGCTCAACACAACCACAACAACAAACACCACAGCTCAACACAATCACAACAACAAAGACAACATCTCAGCACAATTGCAACAGCAAACACCACAGCTCAACACAACCACAGATGAAGTGTAAAAACAAACAATAAAAAAACACAACTAACACCAGCAATAACCTCAGCAACACAAATCACAGCTCAACACTGTAGCAGCAATAACACTCACAGTGCCTCCTGAGCACTTGGCCTTGGGTAGGTTAACTGTAGGGTCACATGCAGCTGCTCCAGAGCATCCCATTTCTATTGAATGCTTTTCTCCAGAGATCACTGTCATGGCAATAACTGAATATGTTTGCTCAGTAGGTGCTGTCTTAAGGAGGATTTTTGTTTGATACCCATTGTTTTGGGTATCTACAGACTTTAAGGCATGCCCTCGACAACTGGAAATTGCCTGTTGCTTTTATTCTAGAAAGTGATAGAATTTCGAATAGGGCTCTTTTACACAAAGTAAAATAATACCCATATTTTTTTACAGATTCCTCCATGAGCATCAAAGCAAAGCGACCACACCAGAAACAAATACTAGATCAACAACAACCACACAAACAACAGCAGTCAGAAACCAACACAGGACTGAAGTGTAAGGAGGTTTCCTCCACCAGGTTCAGTGGCGTGTAATTATTGCAGCTTTCATCAGCATCCATCTGAAACAATGACAGAGAGAGAGAGAGAGAGAGAGAGAGAGAGAGAGAGAGAGAGAGAGAGAGAGGGAAGGGGGGATAGAGAGAGGGAAGGGGGGATAGAGGAGGGTGAGGGAAAGAGAGATTGTACGTTTGCCAGGATGGTAATTGGATATTTTAATGAGACGTAATATTTCTGTGGTGTGTGGGGGTGTATGATAAAGCAGAACTCATAATTAATCTTTGTAGCTTCATTAACCCAACTGACAACGGCACACAGCCATAAACCTCCGTCTATATTTACTACCATTTCTCTCTCTCTCTCTCTCTGTGACTCTTTCTTTCTTACTGTATACACAGTGTTGTGAGTGGGTGTGAGTATAAGTTGAAACAAAACCTGTTTACACAATCACATTGCTGGTGGTTATATTAAACCTGGTGGGTTTCATTTAAGGTCAGGGTTTAGTTATGGTAATGTTTTGGGTTATGGTTAAGCTAGTAGACAAGTTAATGGTCTGTGTAATGTCCCCAGAATAAAAAAAATACAAGATATGTTTGTATGTTTGTGTGCAAAAAGAGAGTGTTAATACAGAATTGTATCCGCAAATTCTGGCAGCTCTTGCATAGAATTACACGCCGTGTTGATTTTCAAAGTGAGGATTCATTCTTTCCACATGGAAGACTCTTAAACAGACAGGCAGGGGTGGTCTGACTGTCTCAGGTGAGCGGAAGCTGAAGCTTTGTATGATCCAGTGAATTTTCAGCCCTGGTGGGAAAACATACGCAGATCAGCCAGGTTTATTTGACTGAAATCCCCTGCTATTATAGATGCTCCAACTGGGTGTGTGCTTTATTTCTGTGTTACTGCCAGAAGTAACTTGGCTGGAGTAAGCTCTTCAGTGAGCCACATAGCCCACTAACTCGATCTAGAGTGTAACCAGGTTTCTGTGAAAATCAGGGCAGGAGTCATGAATATTTCCTATCACACAACTTTAGTTTGTCCATGTTGATGGCCACAGATCGGTTCTAGGTGAAGAAAATGGGAGGAAGTGTGGTTTGTTTGATGAATGCCATAGCTGAGGATGTACTTGATTTCTCTTTTTATGTTTGAAGTATGGAGAAGCTGACTGAAGCTTTTGCGTCCTTGATTCTCTGACCAACTCTTGTCCAGTGCTGAAGATGTCATTCAGAGTTAGACTATTATATTAGCCCAATGTATAGTCATTCTTAATAGCTCATATGCTGCTGTGTTGGATACATTCTCATAGAAATATTCCAGTATTTACAGTAAAGACTTCCAAGAAGAGTAGAAACTGCTACTGGGTCCCAAGGGGTCAAATAACATATTAATACCCTTTGTTTCAGAAGAAATGTTGGATATGTTCAAATTTCACATCACACACAGCAATCTCATCCATGTTAAATCAACACTGCTAGTGTCAAATTAACACTGTTAGTGTGATAATTTAACACTCTCAATGTTAAGTTAACACTAATAGTGCTGATTTAACACTGAAGAATTTGCTGTGCACTCACATCCATGAGCTGGTGTTAGTATTTGGTACTCATTTTTTTTTAACCCCTTTCCATTATCTACCAGCAGGGGCATCCCTTTGTGATTTTGTCAAATGTTGTCATGCCCCACTAAAATGATTATGGTAAAAGGTCAATTTTAACTTGGACTTCTGAACAGAATAACAGGACATGCAATGCAATTTCACTATGCCATACGTTTCAATTAATGCCCCTGTGGCTTTTCAATCCCTGAAAACTCTTTCAGTCAGAGCGAGGAAAGTTTTGCATAGTTTTAAATTAGCAACGGCATTACTTACAAAAGTACAGACTAATGACATTTAAACTAACTGAGTTTTTGCACTGTTTTTGTTTATATTTTTCAAAAAAAGTGCACACAAACTAAATAAACACTCATCCATTCATTTTTTGTCTGTAACTCTTATCCAGTTCAGGGTCGCGGTGAGTCTGGAGTCTACCCAGAATCACTTGGCGCAAGGCAGGAACACAACCTGGAGGGGGCGCCAGTCCTTCACAGGGCACTAAATAAACACAAACATACAAATCTCTGTGATAGGACTTAGTTCTTCATTTCACATCCATAGCAGATTATTGCTTCATTTCATGTTAAATCACTCAATCAAGATAGTTTTTAATGGGGAATTTTACTAGCTGCACAACTGAGCCCCTGGAACTGATTGACAAGCAGAGTGTGCTGCAGTACAGCATGTAGTCTAGAAAAGCCCTTGCTTCCCAGGCTGGGTTCATTAGGCTTTGGGTTTAAAAATCATGCAACAATTAAACCTACGCCATTGACAACCAGAGATGGTGCAGTTCCTGTTAAAATGTAATGGTGTCGTTAAGGTGGCGTTAACATTAATAGAGGTTAGCTTCATCAAGAGGAGCAGGTTCTGCTGCTCAGTCTGGCTGATATTATCAGCAATGTTATTATAAAAAAAAACACAATCCCCCAAGGGACCATTCCTGCTGCAGCCATTATAAAATCACAGCCCAGATGAGTGTGTGACTGATGGCTCGTTCTATCTCATTACTGTTGCGCCATGAGGCTAACACAGCTCTGAAAACTGAGATTCATTTGTGCCGATAGCTTGCCTCAGGTGTAAACTGGACTGTGGCAAAGCAATCAGAAGCTTTTCTCAGAGCTGCATTTTTTAAAAACACAACCCTTTTATTTTTACCCTCAAGACCCACCTTAAAGGACCTCTAGGTAGAAATTGTTCCTTAAAATTAATACTTCAAAATCATTGTGATGCTTCACAGAGCTGTAATACGGAGAAAAGGGCCTCTGTCATTGCTACTCTGAGCTTAGCACTGTAGAAACTGCACTATGTAACCTCACTGCCCGAGGGGATGTTAGATAAAAAGCTTGGCTTCATCAAGCATACTCCACCCATTTCTAGAACCTCTGGACACAGGAATACAGAAGAGACTGTGATTCAGTACTGAGTGAAAAATAATAATAACAACAACAAGTTGTAGATCAAGCCTAGTCCACTCCGCTACTGCAGAGAGAAAGTCCCCAGCTCAAGCCTAGTCCACTCCGCTACTGCAGAGAGAAAGTCCCCAGCTCAAGCCTAGTCAACTTCGTTACTGCAGAGAGAAGGTCCCCAGCTCAGGCCTAGTCAACTCCTCCACTGCAGAGAGAAAGTCCCCAGCTCAAGCCTAGTCAATTTTGCTACTGCAGAGAGAAGGTCCCCAGCTCAGGCCTAGTCAACTCCTCCACTGCAGAGAGAAAGTCCCCAGCTCAAGCCTAGTCAACTCCTCCACTGCAAAGAGAAAGTTCCCAGCTCAGGCCTAGTCAACTCCTCCACTGCAGAGAGAAAGTCTTCAGCTCAGGCCTAGTCAACTCCGCTACTACTGAGAGAAAGTCCCCAGCTCAGGTCTAGTCCACTCCTCCACTACAGAGAGAAGGTCATCAGCTCAGGTCTAGTCCACTCCTCCACTACAGAGAGAAAGTCTCCAGCTCAGGCCTAGTCAACTCCCCCACTGCAGAGAGAAGTTCTCCAGCTCAGGCCTAGTCCACTCCTCCACTGCAGAGAGAAGGTCTCCAGCTCAGGCCTAGTCCACTCCTCCACTGCAGAGAGAAGGTCTCCAGCTCAGGCCTAGTCCACTCCTCCACTGTAGAGAGAAAGTCTCCAGCTCAGGCCTAGTCCACTCATCCACTGCTGAGAGAAGGTCTCCAGCTCAGGCCTAGTCAACTCCTCTACTGCAGAGAGAAGGTCTCCAGCTCAGGCCTAGTCCACTCCTCCACTGCTGAGAGAAGGTCTCCAGCTCAGGCCTAGTCAACTCCTCCACTGCAGAGAGAAAGTCCCCAGCTCAGGCCTAGTCAACTCCTTCACTGCAGAGAGAATGTCTCCAGCTCAGGCCTAGTCCACTCCTCCACTGCAGAGAGAAAGTCTCCAGCTCAGGCCTAGTCCACTCCTCCACTGCAGAGAGAAAGTCTCCAGCTCAGGCCTAGTCAACTCTGCAATAATGATGTAAAGTCTCTCGCCCAGCTCTTGGTCTATATTTGAAAAAGTCCATATCTAATGCAAAAGGTCCTTAGCAAAACACCACCATAACATAAACAAACAAAAAAAATAAAAAAAATAAAAAAATCAAAACCTCAATGCAAAGTAGCAGCTCCAGTAACCACAGCGTTCTTACAGTGGAGACACCGGAGAGGTCCAGGCAAATGTGACCAGCCACAGAAATATGACCAACATCATCTGATGAAGTCCAGAGCTTTGTAGGCACCCCAACCAGCTCATATAATCTCTATACAAATGCCTGAAACAAAACAGCACACCCAGGAACAGCTGCACCTGGGCTTCAGGTTCCATGCTCAATGGCCTGCATCATTTAGAAACATATATAATCCCCAGCATTTGGTGGTGGACCTCTGTTCTCTTGAGTAATGGAGCTCCATTCAATACTTTTGAGACGAGTTGGAGTGGTGTTCGTAATTTTAAGGCAATTTAGTGAAACAGCGCCCCCAGTGAACGAACGCTCACATAGAAATCAAAAAGTGACTATAAATTATAATGAAGCAAAACATACAGATTATGGATGTCGTGGGTGTTATTTTTTCAGAGACCTTGTTGTGAAGAATTGATGCAAAGAGGTCTTCAAAAATGTGTCTCTTAACACTGAAAGCACCACTGTGTTTCAGAAGTGATGGAGCCTTTCGGCAGGCATGGTTCATTCAGCTAGGAGAGCTCGAATGAGCCTCATTATCTCCTCAAATTGCCCTGAATTACCATCCAAACAACTTTCTCAACAGGTTTCTCTAGTGCAAATAAACGAGCCGCGCTCCAGGGAGATGACACCTAATTACACAAACTCCAGATCATGTCATTTCACATGTTCCACAGCAGAGAGGAAGCCATCAGGGGCATCTGAAGGTGCAGAAATGTTACAGTTTACTAGCTTCCAGGGGCTGAGCATTTTATGAACATTTACAAACTTTTCATCTTTATTCTGTGTTTTTTTTATTGATTGATTTATTTTTTTGTGCCACGTTGTCAGTCTCTACAAGCATCCCAAAACAATTTAACACATACTGCAAGACACCAAAGCTTTGAGAAAATCAGTTATATTTAACAGACATCAAAAAAACAATCAGCTATCAAATTAATCATAAATGTGCTCAGATACAAGCTGCGTTACATTATATGAATCAGTACATTACAGAGCAGTTCAGGAATATTATTTCATTTATTTTTATAATTATTCATTCATTCAGTCATTATCTGTAATCGCTGTGATGCGGAGGGTCCAGAACCCACCTGGAATCATTGGGCGCAAGGCAGGAATACACCCTGGAGGGGGCGCCAGTCCTTCACAGGGCAACACACACACACACACTTTTTAGTTGCAAAACCACCTACCAATGTGTGTTTTTGGACTGTGGGAGGAAACCGTAGCACCCGGAGGAATCCCATGCAGACACAGAGAGAACACACCACACCCCTCACAGACAGTCACTCGGAGGAAACCCACACAGACACAGGGAGAACACACCACACTCCTCACAGACAGTCACCCGGAGGAAACCCACGCAGACACAGAGAGAACACACCACACACCTCACAGACAGTAACCCGGAGGAAACCCATGCAGACACAGAGAGAACACACCACACTCCTCACAGACAGTCACCCGGAGGAAACCCACACAGACACAGAGAGAACACACCACACTCCTCACAGACAGTCACCCGAAGGAAACCCATGCAGACACAGGGAGAACACACCACACTCCTCACAGACAGTCACCCAGAGGAAACCCATGCAGACAAAGAGAGAACACACCACACTCCTCACAGACAGTCACCCGAAGGAAACCCATGCAGACAAAGAGAGAACACACCACACTCCTCACAGACAGTCACCCGAAGGAAACCCATGCAGACAAAGAGAGAACACACCACACACCTCACAGATAGTAACCCGGAGGAAACCCATGCAGACACAGAGAGAACACACCACACTCCTCACAGACAGTCACCCGAAGGAAACCCATGCAGACACAGGGAGAACACACCACACTCCTCACAGACAGTCACCCAGAGGAAACCCATGCAGACAAAGAGAGAACACACCACACTCCTCACAGACAGTCACCCGGAGGAAACCCACGCAGACATAGAGAGAACACACCACACTCCTCACAGACAGTCACCCAGAGGAAACCCATGCAGACACAGAGAGAACACACCACACTCCTCACAGACAGTCACCCGGAGGAAACCCACACAGACACAGAGAGAACACACCACACTCCTCACAGACAGTCACCCGGAGGAAACCCACACAGACACAGAGAGAACACACCACACTCCTCACAGACAGTCACCCGGAGCGGGAGTCGAACCCACAACCTCCAGGTCCCTGCAGCTGTGTGACTGTGACACTACCTGCTGCGCCGCCCTTTTTATAATGATATATATTTAATTATTGTATTTTTATTTTGTATTTAATAATGTTGTATTGTGAAGCACTTTGTGGCTTGCTCTAGAAAAGTGGAATATAAATGAATGTTTACTTACTTACTAGAAACATACAGATATCAGCAAAAATACTAACGCAAGCATATTAGGAGATTCTATAGTGGCGTATATTGTTGATTCACACTGTATTTATACAAAGAACACTGGGCTATGTGTGTGTGTGTGTGTGTGTGTGGCTTCTGAAATCTTTTGCCCTGAGTGTTCACAAATAAGCAGAGAAGAAGCGCCTCAGACACGTCAGATTTGAAGACGCTGATTGGCTAAATTTACAATGCTATCTTAATATTTTCTCTGAGCAGTGGTTTTTGATTGGCTGAGTGGTTATCATCAGTGGAGGTTAGAAATGTCACAGTGGAAACATCGACCAGTAACAATATAAATAAATATATATTGTCACTTTCCAATGAAAAGCATGCATCTCAATTTCTGTGGATGTTTAATTTACTACATCATTTTTTGTAAACAGCAGCTGTCCTTCATACATCTACACAGCTATCCTGTGATGAATGATCCCATAGAAATGCTTCAAAATTACTCAGAGTCAAACACTCACTGAAAGTTATGGTTTCTGGCTTCATCTGTAAAGTTACTATATTTGTAGATACACAGGGTGGGCCATTTATATGGATACACCTTAATAAAATGGGAATGGTTGGTGATATTAACTTCCTGTTTGTGTAACATTAGTGTATGGGAGGGGGGGAACTTTTGGTGGTGACCATGGCAGCCATTTTGAAGTTGGCCATTTTGGATCCAACTTTTGGTTTTTTCAATGGGAAGAGGGTCATGTGACACATCAAACTTATTGGGAATTCCACAAGAAAAACAATGGTGTGCTTGGATTTAATGTATCTTTACTCTTTCATGAGTTATTTACAAGTTTCTGACCACTTATAAAATGTGTTCAAAGTGCTGCCCATTGTGTTGGATTGTCAATGCAACCCTCTTCTCCCACTCTTCACACACTGATAGCAACACCGCAGGAGAAATGTTATCACAGGCTTCCAGTATCTGTAGTATACTGGAAGGTTCACTAAGAAGGGTGATGCCCTAGCGACCCCTATCAACCAGTCACACCTGATTCTGTTTGTATGTTGTATCGGTTGTCAATGTGTAATCCCGGGGACCATTGTTGTCCAGGTGTTATTTGGGTGGTGGGTCATCCTCAGCGCTCCAGTGCCACTGAGGTGGTGGTGCTCAGGGTGGTGTATCGCCTCTGTGTTTTGATGAAAGGTTAGTGGAGGTGTTTCCACTATAGTGGCCAGTGCTTGTTGCGTATATCACTGTTGGTTTACAAGATCAATAAAGTTCAACCACAGCTGTCTAAGACTGGTCAGGGCTAGGGTTAAAGTTAGGGTTTAAAGAGTTTAGCGTTTAAGGCTCATTTTGCCATCTGTGAGATAATAAACAGCAATGAAGTGGTTATAAAAGCTGAATGAATGAATGAATGAATGTATGAACAGGTGTTTAATGTGTTTGCTCAGTATTTAGCCACTCCCTTTCATTACCCGCACATCCCAAAGCAATTAATGCAAACAGTCAGCCTCCAGCTCCTGGATCTCACCCTGAAGTCATAGACAGACCAGACATTTGCTCGTGCTGGGTGGGCTCACACTGTCAGCTCACACACACACTCTCGCTCTGTGCTCTGTGTGTGTGTGTGTGTGAGGCAGTTCAAAAGGCTGTGTGTTCACTGGGGGCTGCCGAAGGGTCCAGCCTTTACTCTTTCTAACCAAGGTCAGTGTAAACACACCTGCTGTGGAGCGGGCTGCTGCTGGACTGAGGGGAATCAACACGAAATATATGAAATAACAACCACAAATTAAAAGGATAACGAAACACTGCATTCATTTTCTTTAATCAACAGAACAGCTCTCGACTCTGACGCCAAAGAGCCGCGTGTCCTTCAGAGAAACGTCCCCAGAGTGAAGCAGACATGAGAATAACAACAGCTACAAAGACAGAGAGATATGGAGAAAGAGAGAGAGAGAGAGAGTAATGAAAAGAGAAAAGAGAAAGAGAGAGAAAGACAAAGCAAAGAGGCAGAGGAAGACTAAAGGAGAGAGAGGGCTTTTGTGAAAGACATGAATAAGTGAACAAAGCCTATGTGTGTGTGTGTGTGTGTGATGTCAGCGTAGCAGGGGCCTGACGCTGTGATCTGAACGGCTCTTTAACGTCTGCTGAAGACTCACTAAAGTCAGGGAAAGTCGTCCGTGTTTCCTGAGGAAGCTGCAGAGGAGTGAATGAGTGACACATCACTCGTTCCTTCTCTCCAGGGGGACACATCTCTTCCTCCCAGACCCCCAGCTCAACCCTGCATCACACCAGCTCTTTTAACACAGACGCCCTGGTGGGATACAGCACCTGTCTCCAGTCTGCTGTCACTGGAAAAAAAAACTTCAGCTGCTCTGTACACTGTGTGAGGAACGGACAGAACCGGTCCACAGCCCTGTCCTTTAATGGAGATCTCTCTCTTTCTCTCTCTTTCTCTCTCTTTCTCTCTCTCTCTCTCTCTCTCTCTCTCTCTCTCTCTCTCTCTCTCTCTCACTCCCTCACACACACAGTCCATCAGTGATCGGGGGGGTGGAGGGGAGGGGGGGTGTTCTGTCGGCTGTTTGTGAATTCAACCTGTGCCTGTGTGCTTCTTAACCAAAGAGAAGACACCCTCCCCCCACCCCCCGACCACCAGAGGGGAGGAGAACCCAGATCCAATTTTCAGAAGAACTGATTGAAAGCCAACGGAGACGTCAGGCCTTAAAAAATAACCCCAGCACAGACCGAGAGAAAGAGACCGGGGGAGGGGGGAGGGCTGTGTGTGTGTGTGTGTGTGTGTGTGTGTGTGTGTGTGTGTGTGTGTGTGTGAATGTGTGTGTTTGAGCATTGTGGGGTGGGCTGAGTTTCATGGGGTGTGAGATTTATCGTTAGGTTCACAGATCCAAAAAAATTCTCATCTAAGAAATGGTATATGTTTAGAATTATGAAAAAAAAAAAACAAACCCTGGCCCCTGGAGATGTGTGACTGCGACACTACCTGCTGCGCCACCATACCTTTTAGAGGAATCTCACAATAAAATGTATTCTATTTTAACATGTTTACTTACTCACTCACTCGTTCACTCACTCACTCGTTCACTCACTCACTCACTCACTCACTCACATACCCACTCACTGTCTCACATACATATTCACATACTCACCTCTTCACCCAATCAAAAATCACTTGTTCACCCATTCATCAACTCCCTCACTTACTCATTCACTCACTCACATACTTGCTCATTGGCCCATTTACTCACTAAAGCACATGGTCCCTCACTCATTCACACACCTAAACATTTGCTTACCAGCTCAATCTGACACTCTTGCTCACTCTCACACACAGTCACTCACTCGCTCATTTATGCACATACTCACTCGCTCACTCACTCTCTCAAATATTCACTCACTCACTCACTCACTCAAATATTCACTCATTCACTCACTCACTCACTCACTCACTCACTCAGAGGATGTTGTTAATGAGCAGCTCGGCCCTGATGGAGGGTTGCTCACAGAGGTGACGGGTCTCTGTCGGAGCTCCAGTGATTCTGAGGGACCTCCGCCACTGAGAGGCTCCCTCAGCTCCGTCTCCATGATCCAGACGTCACTGAGACTTCACACATCCGGGAATTCCCAATGTCTGGAAGAAATATTAACACGAGCTGAGGCAGAGGGAGAGGGCTCCTGCTCCTCCGCTGATTTCAGCCCTGGCAACACATCCGGGGTTCCTGTGCCGGAGCGTCGTCCCTCCGAAGGTTTCTGGGGTCCTGGAGGAGCCGGAGTCATCAGCAACCCACACCACACACTGCCTTCACTTTTCATATTCCATTTCCCTCCTGTCAGAGTTTGTTTGTTTTTAATCTCTCTGGTTATCTGGCATTTATCAGTGCCCCCCCACACCCCACCCCCTCCAACCTCCCCCCAAACAGACGGGTGGCTAATGCATTTAGGAGCAGCTTAATAAGTCGCTCCATTTCCAGCCAGCACCAAAGAAAGCAGTGATTTATGGCTTTTCTTCTCTCCAGCACATCATTCCTGGAATCAGCTCTGAAATGCATCTAATGATTTTGTGTAGGAGAGAGAGAGAGAGAGAGAGAGAGAGAGAGAGAAAGAGAGAACAGAAAGAGAGAGAGAGAGAGCAGCAAAGAAAGAGAAAATACAGAAAGAGAGATAGAGAGCAGAAAAGAAAGAGAAAAGACAAAGAGAGCAGAAAAGAAAGAATAGAGAGAGAGAGAGAGAGCAGAAAGAGAAAAGACAGATAGAGAGAGAGAGAGTATAAAAAAGTGAGGAAAGACAGAATGAGAAAGAGAACCCGTAAAAGAGAGTGAAGAAAGAGGAAGAAGAAAAAGAGAGAGAGAGAGTAGAGACAGAGAAAGGGAGAAAGAAAATAGTCAAAGAGAAAATAGAGAGAAGTGAATAGAGAAAGAGAGAGAGAGAGAGAGAGAGAGAGAGAGAGAGAGAGAGACAGAGAGAGTAAGAAAAGACAGAATGAAGGAGAAAGCGAGGTACTGACTGCTGCTGAATAACTCGGTGACTCTTGCTGAGACTTTGGAATGGTTTTACTGTAGGTTCGAGGCGAGTGGTTCTTGTCCTGATCAGTTTGGGGTTCCCAAAAAACACCTGATCCAACCGACCAGCTCATACTGTCCACAGGTGTGTGTGTGTGTGTGTGTGTGTGTGTGTGTGTCAGTGAGTAGGTGAGTGTGTGATGCCCTTTCCAAATGTTTCTTCTTCTCTTTAGACCCAAGGGACAATGACCAACCCATGAATCACATTCACATCTTCCTCCTACGCTCTGTTTTGTCAGTTTAAGGCCTGTCTGTGGACTTTCTTCTTCACAGTTTGAGTGTGAGTTCCCTGAAGGACAGAGACCTCAGTGTGGTTATTATAAACCCTGTCCTTCACATGTTTTCAAAAGTCTACCGTGGATCTTTGTTTAGTGATATTTCATGGAGCTCTTACAAAACCGTTCCTGGCCATCAACCACTAACTCGTTATACAATGTGAGATGTTGTTCATGTGCTGATAGGATAATAAGGGTGCCTTCCAACCCACAGACTGTGATGCAAGACCACTCAGTCTGTTTTTGTGGACTATACCTAAAACATTAACCTTTTAAAAAAACATTCTGACGTCAGGGGACATTAAAAGTTGGCTCAACCACCACCAACATGTAGCATCCACCCAGACAGACGATCCGGACCAGTCCCCTCACAACACATCAGCTTTAGGGTAGAGAGGGGATGAGAGGGTGCTGGACAGCGTGGTCACACCCCGACTCTTCTTCAGGACGTTTCTCAGGGTCTTTAATGACCTCAGAGGGTCAGGCTCTTGGTTTTACGCCTGTCCCAGGCACTGCACCCAGGCGTTGGGATCCACACAGACCCAGTGCCCCTAGTTGGACAAACCAGACGCCCTACTTTCTCCAAGTCCTAGCCCAAACCTGCATAGATTCAGCTTTATCTATAGATTGTTGTGAATTATTTGTATTAGCTCATGTTTAATATATTGTTTTTGTTAAGACAAGTAATTTAAACAACAACAAATAAAAGAGTATATCAGGACAAAACAGTCTCAGCTTCAATCACCCATAGTGGTTAAAATGAGGAAGTGCACACAGGTAAAATATTTCTCAAGATTAAATAATGGGAGCCAAAATAAATGCATGGAAAATTTGCTTAACACCTGGTTTTAGACCACAGTAATTAATTAGTATGGTGTAGGGCCTCCTTTTGCGGCCGATACAGCGTCAATTCGTCTTGGGAATGACATACACAAGTCCTGCACAGTGGTCAGAGGGATTTGAAGCCATTCTTCTTGCAGGATAGTGGCCAGGTCTCTACGTGATGCTGGTGGAGGAAAACGTTTCCTGACTCGCTCCTCCACAACACCCCAAAGTGGCTCAGTAATATTTAGATCTGGTGACTGTGCAGGCCATGGGAGATGTTCAACTTCACTTTCATGTTCATCAAACCAATCTTTCACCAGTCTTGCTGTGTGTACTGGTGCATTGTCGTCCTGATACACGGCACCGCCTTCAGGACACAATGTTTGAACCATTGGATGCACGAGGTCTTACTGGTGCAATGTGCAGTTAATGAAGATTGGCCACCAGGCTGCTCCAGTTTAGCCATGACACCTCCCACACTACAATGACAGGTGTTTCAGTTTCATAGTCTAACCCCTGTATATTGTCCTGGCTGTTAGCATCAATCCTGGCTGACGTGTCCCAGAAATCACAGAATGCAGAGTGCCAATGTATCAAGAGGTCAAAAGAACCCGCTCTGAACAGGGCTGTTCAGACAGATCTTCAGCAATCTTTGTAGATTTTTTTCTGAAATGTTAAAGGTACTAATCACATTAGATTATAGTATACTTCACGTTTCACAAGAATATATCTGTCACACTTTTGCCTGGGTTTGTGTTTCCCTGCTCAGTCTGTGTCCCAGTTCCCTTGTTTGGCATGGGGACCTTTGTGGACCTGCCCTCTCGTTACCCTTCCCAGGTGGTTCTTGTCTGTGCTTCTTATATATACCCATTTGGTTTCAGTGCTGCCTTGTTTGGTCTTGTGTGTGGATGTGTGTTTCTGTGTTCAAGTAGTTTTACGTTTGTCTGCACCAGTTCATGGCTGTTCCCTGTTTGTTCCTGTCCTGTTTAGTGTAGGTTGTGTTTTTTGTCGCCTTGCTTATGTTCTCTGTTTGTTGGTTTTGTATTTGTTCTTGTAAATAAAAGATATTCCTTGCATGTACGTCCTCCTCCTCATCTCCCTTCAGCTGTGACTTTAATCTGTATTTGTTCAAAACACAAGATATTTTTTGTTGTTGTTTTGTAACTGTAAAGTGGTCAGAGCTGCGGGAATTAACCAACAAAACACAAGGGCCCCCAGCGAACACTTCAGACTGAACTCTGACTGAGGATCAGAATAATGTTAGTGAAGCAGTTGGTTACATTCTACCCAGAGGCTGTGTAATTTGGACGTAACTTCAGTAAGCTACCACCGTTGTTATCAAACTGGAGGCAACTAGCATTACCTCAGCTAATGTCTCTATAGTGATTGCAAAGAAGGGGTTAAGAAAATTATGAGTGTGAGGGGGCTCAACATGAACTCTTTTAAGCCACAGGAAGATTTAATATCATTTATCATATAAGACACCGTGATGTACTGTTGACATGTAACAGGCGGAAGAGTGAAGACTAATAACTAAATGTATACAATATGTTTTAGAATTTGCTCCATCTCCAATTACTTAAGCAGGGGGAATTAAGTTGCCTGAACTTGGAATAATTAAGTTCACACGAATTGTTGTACACGAATCCCAAACCACAATCCCATAATCTGACATTAATCCCAACCTTAATCTCACACCTAACCTTCAAACCATCTATGAGTCTAGTCCTGAACTCTACAAGTCATAACTCTCTAAACATATACGGAAACCTATGCCTAATCATTACTCTAAGCTCCAGAAGGTCAGGGCTGTCTCTAGTGTAACATTCTCCCACCACAGTTTACAGCACTGTTTCTGTAAATCTGCTTCAAATTCATAGTGGGGAGTTTGTGCGGATTGTACAATAGCGCCACCAGTGGATGGGAGCTCACACAGTGATTGGTCAATAACTACAAATCATAACCTATCACGACACAGGGAATATAATCATATTTAAATATAGTAGTTAAGTATAGTAGTAGTAGTTTATATTATATATACTGCTCAAAAAAATAAAGGGAACACTAAAAAAAAACGCATCCTAGATCTCAATGAATGAAATAATCCAGTTGAAAATCTTTATTCATTACATAGTGGAATGTGTTGAGAACAAAATAATGGAGGTCTGGATTTGGAATCATACTCAAAATAAAAGTGGAAAATCACATTAAAGATTGATCTATCTTCAGTGGAAATTCCTCAAGACAAGTTCAAATGAGGCTCAGTAGTGTGTGTGGCCTCCACATGTCGTATGACCTCCCTACAACGCCTGGGCATGTTCCTGATGAGGTGGCGGATGATCTTCTGCGGGATCCTGAGGGATGTCCTGGACAGTCTGTGGTGCATGTGGCATTGGTGGATGATGTCCCAGATGTGCTCGATTGGATTCAGGTCTGAGGAAGGGGCAGGCCAGTCCATAGCATCAATGCCTTCATCATGCAGGAATCGCTGATACACTTCAGCCACGTGAGGCCTAGCATTGTCCTGCATCAGAAGGAACCCACTGCACCAGCATATGGTCTCACAGTGGGTCTGAGGATCTCATTCTGGTTCCTAATGACAGTCAGGGTACCTCTGGCTAGCACATGGATGGCTGCCTCCCAACACCATTACTGACCCACTGCCAAACCGGTCGTGCTGGAGGATGTTGCAGGCAGCAGGACGTTCTCCACGGTGTCTCCACACTCTGTCACATGCTCAGTGTGAACCTACTCTCATCCGTGAAGAGCACAGGGCACCAATGGTGAATCTGCCAATCTTGTTGTTCTCTGACCAAATGCAAATCACCATGCACAGTGTTGGGCTGTAAGCACAAGCCCCACTTGTGGACGTTGGGCCTTCATACCACCTTCATGGAGTCTGTTTGACAGTTTGTTTAGAAACATTTATATTAGTGACCTGCAGTCATTTTGCAGTCATCACTGCTCCTCCTGTTCCTTCTTGCACAAAGGAGGAGGTAGCGGTCCTGCTGCTGTGTTGTTGCCCTCCTACGGCCCCCTCCACGTCTCCTGGTATCTCCTCCATGCTCTGGACACTGCTGACAGACACTTCTTGCCACAGCTTGCATTGATGTGCCATCCTGGATGAGCTGCACCACCTGAGCAACTTCTGTGGGTTGTAGACACTGCCTTATGCTTCCTCTAGGGGGGGGAGCACTGACAAAATGCAAAAGTGACCAAACCATCAGCCAGAAATGATGAGAACCGAGAGGTGATCTGTGGTCATCACCTGCAGAAACACTCCTTTATAGGGGGTGTATTGCTAATGTCTTTTGTTTCTACCTGTTGTCTACTATATTACCATTCTACCATTTTCTATTTGTACAAGTTTGCTTTGTTTTATATTGCGAGTTATAAGTTATAATACCCACAGACATCCAGCAGAACTTATATTAGGTTTTAATCTCTGCAAACTGATGGAGGAAAATGACCTTTTCTTAAACATATTCATAGTTAAGAAAGTCAGCCAAGGAGAAACGTCTCAGACCGGCCGAGGAAATGAAATGATTTAACCTATGGCGGCCCCCGAAGATAAGATTATCTTCAATAGTTTGGTTCCGTAAGTATTTACTCTGTGCTGTGAGGGTCTCGCTGAGGAGGTGCCCCTGTGTAATGGGACATGAGGCTGGAATGGATTTCTCTGTTTCTCCACACACAGAAGAAATGAGGTTAAACACACCTGCTGGGTGCAGGGGGTTTGAAGTGAGTCAGCAAGACCACTGAAGAGTGTACGTTTCAAATGGACTCACTTCTGTTCACTAACTCCAACTGAACATATCAGTACTTTGAAGGAAAAAATAGCATAAAATGATCACTTGTTTTGGGCATGTTCATATTAACATCTCCATCTGGAGTCCACCAACCCACACACTGTGAAACAAGAACCCCCAAGTCAGTTTTCTGTGCTCTGCTAAAGTCAGGAACCATTGAATAAAACGAGCCATTTTGATTCTGCTCCAATTCTGACATCAAGTACAGAGAGTTTAGAATAGCCCCACCCCCTCATCTGAGTCTGTCCAATCACAGCGCTGGACCTGCATTTGTGTGAGAGCGCAAAGACAAAGTTAAACTGGGTAAAAACCAGAGCTTCTGCTCCTCGCTACTCACTGCTGTGCGCTCGGGGTCGGGGTGAACAGCGAGCGGCTCATTATCATTTAAAGGAACAGGCGCTGAAAGCGACCGCTCTGAACAGGGCTGTTTATACAGGGGGAGAACGCTGCTGTGTGGTTGTCCTTGTGGTTTTTTGACCAAAGCAGGTCTCAGATGTTTCATTAAGCTCCAGAACTGTTCACTTGTGGAGAAGTGGGGAATACGAGAAAGGGCAAAACTTCCAATTGTCAAACTACAACTGCAGGTATCCTCAGTTCCCAAATGATTAAACAACGCCAGTAAAATCAAAGCTGAAGAAACATAAAAGATCTGGGCTCTGGGTTGTTGTTCAATCTGCAGAAATAATTTTGTCATTGTGGACTTCTCACCAGCTCCACATCCTTTCAGACCCATAGTGTTAGCTATTCTTCTCACAGTGGAAAGAAGGATGGAAACAAGGAGCTGAGGAAGTGTTAAGATCTGGAGCCAGGTGTTCTTCTCTCCTACAGGGACAGTTTTGTTCTGAGAGCAGGTCTGGCGTGATTGTTAGGAGTCCCACTTGCACTGTGTAAATGTTTTACTTACATCAGTGGATAATCCCAAATCTAGTCTCCTCAGAAACATTTCCTGGAAAATGAAGAAATTAAAGGTTGTTGTGGTTGAAAACCAGTATTGTGTAAATGTACAGCATTATGTTTATATTGTAGAAGATAAAGATGAAGCATTGTCATAGACCTCAGATTAAGGAATAACAACATCCACAAAACAAGGATTTACACAAGATTACAGCAGCAGCTGAGTGACCAAAGGATGGAGTAAATAAACAAGTCCTAAAATCTGCTGCACTTCAAGATTACTGGTACAATGTTGTCTCAAACAGACGTTTTATCCCACAGCAGCATGTCCAGAAATGTTGTTTATCCCCTTAATAAGCATTGCCACAAGAGAAACACTCCTGAACAATATAATGAACAAACAAAAATAACTCTCAACTGAAAAGAGGATTTTTAAAACCATTCAGTAACATTAACTGTAGTCCATTCATTAGGCTGCATGCCACCCAAGCCTTATGTCACAACAGACGCAAACCTGAACACCTATGAAGGCTTGTGCCATATTGTCATACTGCTGTCAGAACATTTCCCATTGTGAAACTGAGTTTATGATCACTGTCGCTTCTTAAAACAAGTCTTTAAGATATATTTAATCATTGTCCAAAGAAAAACACGTATCTCCCTGTTTATGCATGTTTAGTTTACTACATCCTTTGAACACAGCAGCTGTCCTTCACACTGTGTGATGGCTTCTTGAGGAATCAACCAATAGAAATGCTCCTAAATTATTGAAATAAAATTTTTACATTGACTCCCATTGAAATTTAACAATCACTTTTGTTTTTGTATTCCTTCTCCTCTAAAAGCTATTATTTAAGACGGGACATGTTTTTTTTCTTTGTACAGTGATCATTTTCATGTTTATATCAGCTGTTATGCAGGTGTAATGTCATTTAATGAATGCTTACCTACAGTAGCTTACAGCAGGTCACCAAATGGACACTAGTTGTCATTAACCGTGTAGAATAATGAAATGCAAATAAAATACAATGTAATGTGTGTGTGGTGTGTTCTCCCTGTGTCTGTGTGGGTTTCCTCCGGGTGACTGTCTGTGAGGGGTGTGGTGTGTTCTCTCTGTGTCTGCGTGGGTTTCCTCCGGGTGACTGTCTGTGAGGGGTGTGGTGTGTTCTCCCTGTGTCTGTGTGGGTTTCCTCCGGGTGACTGTCTGTGAGGGGTGTGGTGTGTTCTCTTTGTGTATGCGTGTGTTTCCTCCGGGTGACTGTCTGTGAGGAGTGTGGTGTGTTCTCCCTGTGTCTGCGTGGGTTTCCTCCGGGTAACTGTCTGTGAGGGGTGTGGTGTGTTCTCTCTGTGTCTGCGTGGGTTTCCTCCGGGTGACTGTCTGTGAGGGGTGTGGTGTGTTCTCTCTGTGTCTGCGTGGGTTTTCTCCGGGTGACTGTCTGTGAGGAGTGTGGTGTGTTCTCCCTGTGTCTGTGTGTGTTTCCTTTGGGTGACAGTCTGTGAGGAGTGTGGTGTGTTCTCCCTGTGTCTGCATGGGTTTCCTCCGTGTGACTGTCTGTGAGGAGTGTGGTGTGCTCTCTCTGTGTCTGCGTGGGTTTCCTCCGTGTGACTGTCTGTGAGGAGTGTGGTGTGTTCTCCCTGTGTGGGTTTCCTCTGGGTGACTGTCTGTGAGGGGTGTGGTGTGTTCTATTTGTGTCTGTGTGGGTTTCCTCCGGGTGACTGTCTGTGAGGGGTGTGGTGTGTTCTATTTGTGTCTGCGTGGGTTTCCTCCGGGTGACTGTCTGTGAGGAGTGTGGTGTGCTCTCTCTGTGTCTGTGTGGGTTTCCTCAGGGTGCTCCGGTTTTCTTCCACTGTCCAAAAACACACGTTGGTAAGTGGATTGGCAACTCGGAAGTGTCCGTAGGTGTGAGTGTGTGTTGCCCAGTGAAGGACTGGCGCCCCCTCCAGGGTGTAATCTCACCTTGTGCCCAGTGATTCCAGGTAGGCTCTGGACCCACCACGGTTACAGACAATGAATGAATGAATGAATAATTTAGGATAATAAAAATAGAACAAGCTGAAATTTAATGCTATACTATCCTTGTTGAAGTGTTGTACGTTCAGCTAAACAACAAGTCAAACTCTGTACACATGACACTGGACTCACAGCCTCCTTGGTTTAATGCAGACTCAGTGTGAGTGAAAATGTGTCACAGGAGTGAATCTGAAAATAACATATGAAACGATTTTTACAACAATGTCTGGATATGCTTAGAAATACACAAGAAAATAACACTGCTACTCAGCATGTGTTTGTTTATCCCAGCAGCTATGTATGAAATGCTAATAGGGCTAGCGTAAAGTTGAGGCTCAAACTAACTTTGTTCTTTTGCTTCTGATCACAAATGTTTCTTTATATCTCTAGATTAACTACTCAACAACATAAATTGAACTTACAAGCAATGCTTCCACTGGGATTTCAATTGGTTGGCTTTTGATTGACTCTAGAACTCACAAACACTACCAGCTTTATACGCAAACACAGACTTCCTCCCTCTGGTCTAAGTAGGCAGTGCATAAAATATACATATAATACCCAGGGGTTGGGGGTGGGGGGCATACATGTAATAAGAATGTAATATATTGTGATAGCATAGGTTGTAAATTGTAATATAACATAGAAGATGCTCTTCCTGAATGGATGCCTGGCAGAATATTTAAATGGATCATGCACAACACACATTAACACACCACCACCACACTGTAGTGGAGTGTCACTACAGCACTGAGAATGATCCACCACCCACATCATACCTGCCCCCTTTAGGGGTCCTGACCATTGAAGAAGAAGGTGCAAGGGGGTTAACAAAGTATGCAGAGCAATAGATGGGCTACAGTCCATCTACTGATAAAATGGACAAAGAGTGTGGGAGATGAGCGGGAGATGGCTTTAATGTTTTGGCTGATTGGTGTATATTCCTATGAAGCCCAATTAAAATCCAGAGCGGAAAGCTGAGAGTGGGCTACTGACACTGAGACAACGTTCCTCTACCTTTCACACCAGCCTCTCCATGTTAAAGGGAAATAGCTTAGCAGCTTCAGAGAGAGAGAGAGAGGGAAAGCGATAGAGAGAGAAGAAGTGTGTGTGTGTGAGAGAGAGAGAGAGAGAGAGAGAGAGAGAGAGAGAGAGAGAGAAAGAGAGAGAGAGAGGGGAGTGTTGAAAGTGTCAGAAATGCTTAAACGTGCCAGAAGAAACAGGCTGAAAAAAGGCTGGAGGAGCGCTGCCTCCTGCTGCTTCAGTCCCCGCTGCGTGTCCTTCTCCACTTCATCATTTCCACCAGACACGGTGTAAGCTGCCCACCGAAGCTCAGACAGCCCACCCGTCCACACGTCTGTAGAAATAACACACCAGAAAGACCACTACTGCCACCACCTACTTCTGGAAGTTTCCTAGATTTCTAGATTTCTCTCCAGTTCCACTGCTTCACAGCTTTATACACCGTAACACGTGGCATTGAGCATGGTGACCTAAGGTTCATGTGCAGCTGCTCCTTTCATGCTTTTCTATGGAGATTAGATCAACTGTTCTTCTTCTAAGCCGCAAGTAAATTTGTGCGGGACAGCTTGATTTGTCAGATATTCCTAGAGTAACGACAGAGAAACTCCCCACAGCTCTGCTCATGTTTATGAATGCTGAAGACA
This sequence comes from Hoplias malabaricus, assembly GCF_029633855.1. Lineage (NCBI taxonomy): Eukaryota > Metazoa > Chordata > Actinopteri > Characiformes > Erythrinidae > Hoplias > Hoplias malabaricus. Next base: position 14,743,633 of record NC_089803.1, on the reverse strand, counting down.
TGCTCCTGTGAATATACATGATTCACACATATCACTCGGTGGCACATTAATTAAATACATTACATCAACACTATGGTTGTCTTCGTTGATGTCTTTCAGTGGGAGAAGTGTTGATGTAACATATTTTATTCACATGCAACCAACTAATATTTGAATGTTTCTTTTAGCAAACGGTGCCAACAATTCAAGAAGCTACTGATCCAGATATCCAGCTGAGCTTAGACTGTGCTCATCAGGGGCAACCTGCAAGCATTGTCCTTCCATTTGGACCTTAAATGTCCAAACATCATAGAAAAAACACCCAACCAAAACACCTCTATGCTAGTTTACACTAGCACACCTATGCAGTTTTCAATACATGGGTTGCAGTCACATATTTATTTATTTATTTATTTATTTATTTATTTGCCATTGGTGAACAATTGTCTGGTTTCTGAGAACAGCACTAATGTGATTGTAGCAGGATGGATTTATGTTATTGGTTCTACATACTATGCTCCCCTGCTGAGGATTTTGGGGAGGTGCTTTCAATTTACGGGATGCGCTCTTTCTTGTGCTATATGTATCGGCAGTGGTGGGATGCTTGCAGATGCACTTCCTGTTCCTCTTCCGGGTGTCTGGTCTCTGTATCGGCAGCCTACAGCATGGCCGAAGTTGTTCTGTGTATTTTTGTGGATTGCTTCTTGACGACTGTAAGATGTGTAGGCTTGTGCTCGTATTGCCGGTGCTGGGTGGTCAGGTCCCACAGAGATGGGCATGTTGATTTTACTTGGTTTTACTAACTGATCAGATTGGTAGATATTCTTTTTATTCTGGTTGGTGATAGCTGCACGATTAGGTCACTACTACTGCTGCTGTATCCTCTTTCTGACTTTGACCACGGTGGGGGATGCTATACTACTGTCTCCTGGTATGTATACAGACTACCTTGTACTTTTAATTAATTTTTAGTTGAGAATGTTTTGTTTAGTGTTTGTATTTTTCAGGTTCCCTAGGTTCCCTAGCCTGGGTGGTTCAAGCTTCTTCCACTTCCTGCTGTGTTGCTGTTTTGTCTTGGTTCTGATAATGTTTAGGACAGATTTGCTCTCTTGGAAGTTGCTTGTCGACTTTTCTCTAGTCTAGGACTGATCTACACAGTTCTATAATGATTCATTAAAAAAAAAAAACAGTATTGTACCTTTAAAAGGTACATTTACCTTGTTTGTACTTTTAGCAATAATAACATACCTCTACCATAACTTTATTTCTGAGAGTGTACATAGTTCCTCTCCCTGTGCTGGAGAGCGTCTCACGACACTTAGAAGCACATAAGCTCACACACTTTGCATCAGTGGGGTTGTATCCCACTGTGTTGTATAATGAGGAGGAAAAGACTGTAACCCTCTGTTAGCCATATTAGCATTTTCACCATAAGATCTAATAGAAAGCTATTGGCGTTAGACTCTAATGCGTTTTTTTGCTATCCTGTCTGAATCTGAGTGAGATACGTATACACAGATCATACACGTGCTTCAGTTTCACTCCTGTTTTGTTTTAGTGTGTAAGAGACTACAGACACAATTTACAGAGAGTTACACAATTCTCAGTTTTTCCCCCCGTTTCTAAGTAAATAACCTGATCCCACTGTCCCTGCGCTCTGAGAGTGGAACAAGTCCTTGTAGGATCATGTTTTATCTCTTCTCTCTGACTAAACTATTCTTCTGGTTTGGCTTAAAGTTTAATAAAGTAGTTCTCCTCGTTTGAAAGTGAATGATCAGTGAGAGATGTTTCAATGCTGCATCAAAGCCAAGTCTGAATCCCAAAAGGTCTCTCTACTCTCTACTCTTTGCAGTTCACAGTCAGTCATAATCTAACATTTTCTGCACTCATGTGGTGTGTTGTATGTCGAAAATAATCTTTTGTGAGCTATAATCTTCACATTTCTCTGTCAAATTAGTGTCTTATTACTGTCTGGGTGCAGTATTTTAAATTATCTGTGATGTGCATTGAGACACGGCCTAAGCTTCTCTACTGACAGACACAGATGAACAGAGCTCTGTTTACAAACAAGACACTGATAAATGGATCAGGGATCCATACTTATATTTCTTTAATGACTAAATAAGGATGAAAAATGTTGAGAAATCAATTAAACTATTTAAATATCACAGTTTTTATTTGAGTTGTGTTTTTGAGTAATGGGTAGGTCCCCAGTATAGCGGCTAGTACTTAGCTAATGTGGGTATTCTAGATTAAACAGTGATATCCAGGACACGTAAAAGATATTTCATTATCTGAAGCTGTTAGCAAGCTGTATCTTACGTGATCTATGGCCAAATATTTGTGGACAAACCAAGGCTACTGATATGGAGTTTGTCCTCACCAGGTGAGGATTTGAAGCCACTGAAACCATGATCCCTTCCATGGGCTTGTGTGGTCTCATGACTTCCAGGGCTATGTCGTCGGGAGCTGTTAGCTCCCAGTAGGGTCTCCCATGGTAAAAAGGTCTGGAGTGAAGATCCAGACAAACATGATCCAGAAGCATCCCTATGAGTACACCCATTAAAACTCAGTGTACCCTGACTGGGGGAGGGTTACCGAGACCTACCCCTGGAGCCAGGCCTGGGGGTAGTGTCCGACGGCAAGCGCCTGGTGGCCAGGTAGCCCACGTAACCCGGCCAGGCTCAGCCTGAAATGGCAATGTGGGAGGATTATGTGGGCTCACCACCCGCAAGATCGAGATTAGGGGTGCGGTGCAATGCCCATCAGGCACAGAGCGGGGGCAAAGGGGCCCCTGGCATCGTGGAACTTGTCAGCAGAAACTGGTTCTTGTAGAGTTACTGAAGGCACTCGATACTGTGGGGCTGTCTTGGATGACACGCCTATACAATATTGCATGAACCTCGGGAATGGTGTCTTTGGATTGGCAAACCAGGGTGGTGGTTCCTATTTTCAAAAAAGGGGACTGGAGAAAGTGTGCCAATTATTGTGGCATTACACTTCTCAGCCTCCCGGGGAAAGTCTTTGCCAAGGTGCTGGAAAGGAGAATCTGTCCAATAGTCGAACCTAGGATTTTGGAGAAACAATGCGGATTTCATCCTGGCCGTGGAACTATGGACCTTTACTATTTCACAGATGATTGAGGGGGCATAGGAATTTGCTACTCCACTCTACACATGCTTCGTGGATTTGGAGAAGGCATACGACCGTGTTCCCAGAGAGATTCTATGGGAGGTGCTCTGGGAGTATGGGGTGCCAGGGTCACTCCGGTGAGCCGTACGGTCCTTGTACTCTCAGAGTTTGAGTTGTGTTTGCATCCTTGGTAGTAAGTCAAGCTTGTTCAGTGTGGGCATTGGACTCCGTCAGGGCTGTGCCTTATCTCCACTCCTGTTCCTGATATTCATAGACAGGGTGGCACAGCGTAGCCTGGGACAGGAGGGCTTCCGTCGCGGAGCTCAGGAGGTGGCATCTCTGCTTTTTGCAGACGATGTTGTTCTTCTGGCTTCTTCGCACGGAGGCCTCCAGTGTTCACTTGAGCAGTATGCAGCACCTCCAAGTCTGAGGCCATGGTTATCTCCTGGAAACAGATGGCATGCTCCCTTCAGGTAAGGGGTGAGAACCTGCCCCAAGTGAAGCAGATCAAGTATATTGGGTTGTTGTTCATGAGTGATGGGAAGAGGGATAGTGAGATTGACCGTAGGATAGGTGCAGCGTCTGCAGTAATGCAGTCACAGGATAGAGAAGTATTAACAGACTAGACAGATACAACGGTACAAACAGTAATGTTCACCAAAGAAACACTGAAACATAGGAACTTAAATACACACCACAGACAAGGAACATCTGGGACAGATAACGAGGGGGCAGGGCCACAAAGGAGGCACAACAAGAGCTAAGGCGGAGACAAGGAGGGGAACAGGAACAAAACAATAACAGAGCCATGTGCTCCTAGCACATGGCTAACAAGGAAACAAGGGAGACACCATCAGAGCAGGAACACACTTAGACAGGGCAAAAGCATGATAGATGACAGCATTAGTGACAGATTAGTTACTGAATCTCCATCTCATCCCAATGGTTTTGAATTGAGCACCCTCAGTCCAGAGAACGTAGTTCCACTGTTACACAGCTCAATGATTCAGCCTCTTAGCCTTCAACTAGCATTTCGCATGGTGACGTTCAGCTCCATTTGGCTTTTAATGCATTTCTGTGTGGTTAAAACAAACCGTGTGCACACAGTCAAGCACCTGTGTCCACAGTGGGTTTCAAGTGCACTTAGTCTTTATGAGTGGGGGTCTACAATCATTTGAGCAAGTATTGAATTGCATTTTACAGCAGACTGACAATAGATTAGACTACAGTGCATATTCACAGATATTAGGCCTAGTACACCCAGGATACACACAACTTGGCCTGTCCATTATATTTCCAAATAGGACTGATAGGTCTTTTCCCTGTCTAACATGCTAGGCCTTCTGTCCAGCTCCTGAAGTCCAACCTTAAATTGAGAACCAGGGGGGAAATTTTTTGCATTGTAGCTTACAACTAGAACTTTCAAGAGCAACAAACATGATGTTTCAATGCAATAAAATTCCCAGAGATCATTAGTTCTTCTTTGAAGGCCTAGCAAGTCCTGAGGGTCCCCCAATGGAGTTCTCCCACCACGGGAAGCTGAAGAGTCCGTGTTTTCCTTTGGATTTTATGACCTGATTTAAGAACTAGATGCCTCTTACAGCTTCAGGGCATGTACTCACTAGGTCCTATACGACTAGAGTTAATGCTGTTCTGTTTGTGGCTCGTGTGATATACACTATTTAATAGAATATAAGTATGTTATTATATATATTTTAGAATTTAACCTCTTAATTTTGAATGCTAATTAATCATTTACCAAATTTGCGAAAACTTCCTTCTATAATTCACTCTTTTGGATCTTTTAATTGTTTAATTAAGCGATTTAAACACAGCGCTGTTACTGTTGAGTTCAGAATGTAGATTACATTTCATTTACACTGAAATAAATATCATACCTCTCACTCTTTATCCCTCATCATCGCTCTCTTTCTCTCTCTCACTCTCTCACACACAAACAGCTCCAGTTTCATCTCCTTTTTTGAGCCTGAGCTAAAGTGTAAGATTAATTTTCTTTCTTAAACCTTCTGTGTCTGTTGCTAAACCTCTCCCTGAAACTTTTACTCAGTAAATGAAGAGATTCTAATTCAAAAATCATCAAAACTACTCTGAGATATTACAGTAACATAAAAAGAGTGGTTTCCTCTCACCACTTAGTCATAGATATCACACTACACACGTACCTCTGTAAATATAAATGCAGACATGTATGTAACACATCTGTGGTGGTGAACACACATTCTTACACACACACACACACACACACACACACACACACACACACACACTAATGCACTGGGGCAGTAATTTATTACACCTTTTTTTACATTACTTACACCTGAAGTGACAGACAGCCATCCCAGCACGCAGGGAGCAGTTGGGGTAGGGTGATTGGCCCAGGGGCTTCCCAGCTGTAGACGTTGAGGGAGGAGACAGTGCTTTTCCTCTTGCTCTAGTTTAGGGTGCTCCGAAGGGTGCTCTTCTAAAACAGAAATGCCTTTCTTTGAAGATTACACACCCCGTGGCTGCAGTTAGATGTTGGTGTCAGAAAGGTCCAGCTTAAAAGTTTAGTATCTGCCCTTTCCATGCTCCACCAAGTTATCTGAGTGTTTAAGGGGGATTTCAAGATGTTTACACCATCGGGGCCTACGAGAGTAGTCTGATTACACTGTGTTGCGTAGAAAACCCAGAGGCTCACAGAAACTAACATTGAGATCAAACTGATTGTTCATGTTCCACTGGGCTCTGGATCTAGAACCCCAGCTGAGTTCTCACTGTCTTTGCTCTGAGCTGCGGATCACAAGGGTCCTGTTTTTGCTAAGGCACCACCTGCAGGAATGTTTTCTACATTGAAGGGGGTGGTTATCCCTGCGGTAAATGGGGCGGTGGGGTGATGTCACCTCAAAGAAAGTGACATCAGCACACACTCACATCACACTCAAAGCAGACGCTTCCACACAGAGACAGTGATCTTTATCGCTCGGCTGAATTATAATCCTACAGCGCACACACACACACTTGATGGAAGATGGGAAATGACTAAGCTGGCAAAACTGGCAAAGATACTCACACTTTATCCCCTCCGCTCTCAGAGGCCATTGGTTTAATAGCAGCAGGTGGCAGCTGTGAGGGTGGGGAAATGTTTCTGTGGGTGGGTGGATGGTGGGCTTCAAATAAACCAGAATACGCTCCAACAAACCTGTTTCCTCAATTTAAATTCAAGCCAGAGAAGTTGGGACACTGTGTAAAAGACAATAAAAACAAGAACTGGGGATGTGTTCTGACAAATATATGAAGAAACGACCATTAACTGTACTGAAGAAACGTATATTGTAATGCATTTACCATCTGACACCCACTGGGACAGAGGCAGAATAAGAGGTAAATGCTTATAGAATTTTAATGGTGTGGCTGAGGGGAGGAGTTCAGATGTGGTCCTACTCCCAAAATGTTGTTTTTACATAACTCCAATAAACGCCTCAATATAGTCACTAAATTAACGAAGGGGTGTCCACCAAAAAAGATGAGAGCCCCCACCCCCTCCTACACTCTGTTTTATGACAATACTAAAATACAGTCATTCCTGCTCACAAACAGCCATGGGTTACTGAATACAAATCACTGGGAGGAAATGCAAGTTTCACTGGTTAAAAGTCACCAACAAAACAAAAGTCTGCGTGGGTTTCCTCCAGGTGACTGTCTGTGAGGAGTGTGGTGTGTTCTCCCTGTGTCTGCGTGGGTTTCCTCTGGGTGACTGTCTGTGAGGAGTGTGGTGTGTTCTCTCTGTGTCTGTGTGGGTTTCCTCCGGGTGACTGTCTGTGAGGAGTGTGGTGTGTTCTCCCTGTGTCTGCGTGGGTTTCCTCCGGGTGACTGTCTGTGAGGAGTGTGGTGTGTTCTCTCTGTGTCTGTGTGGGTTTCCTCTGGGTGACTGTCTGTGAGGAGTGTGGTGTGTTCTCCCTGTGTCTGTGTGGGTTTCCTCCGGGTGACTGTCTGTGAGGAGTGTGGTGTGTTCTCCCTGTGTCTGCGTGGGTTTCCTCTGGGTGACTGTCTGTGAGGAGTGTGGTGTGTTCTCTCTGTGTCTGTGTGGGTTTCCTCCGGGTGACTGTCTGTGAGGAGTGTGGTGTGTTCTCCCTGTGTCTGCGTGGGTTTCTTCTGGGTGACTGTCTGTGAGGAGTGTGGTGTGTTCTCTCTGTGTCTGTGTGGGTTTCCTCTGGGTGACTGTCTGTGAGGAGTGTGGTGTGTTCTCTCTGTGTCTGTGTGGGTTTCCGTCCTTGTGACTGTCTGTGAGGAGTGTGGTGTGTTCTCCCTGTGTCTGCGTGGGTTTCCTCCGGGTGACTGTCTGTGAGGAGTGTGGTGTGTTCTCCCTGTGTCTGTGTGGTTTTCCTCCGGGTGACTCTGTGTGAGGAGTGTGGTGTGTTCTCCCTGTGTCTGCATGGGTTTCCTCCAGGTGACTGTCTGTGAGGAGTGTGGTGTGTTGGTAGGTGGATTGGCGGCTCTGAAGATCTCTGAAGGTTTCCCACTCAGACACAGGGAGAACACACCACACTCCTCACTGACAGCCACCCGGAGGAAACCCACGCAGACACAGGGAGAACACATCAACTCCTCACAGACAGTCACCTGGAGGAAACCCACACAGACACAGAGAGAACACACCACACTCCTCACAGACAGTCACCCGGAGCAGGAATCGAACCCACAACCTCCAGGTCCCTGGAGCTGTGTCACTGCGACACTACCTGCTGCACCACCGTGCCACCCCTTGTATTAAATATTGCACATTCTATATCGTCAGAATGTATATATTTGCATTATATCAAGCGTTATTTGAAGTAGCAAGTAAATTCTCATACAAACTTCTGACATTTGAGTTTAATTCTTCTGAGTTCAGGTTTACAGTGAACTGGGAGAGATGCAGGAAATCTACAGACATCTCGGTTCACTGATTCTTTCTGAAAAAAAAATCATACTTCTATTACAACTGGAGCACAGCCCCCAGCTCAGAACCAAACCCACAGAACTGGAACCAAAGGACAGGCCATTTTGGAGAACCTGGATAACTGCAGACCTCCTTCTCCAGTTTCTTATATAAATGTCTTTTTACACATTAAATGGTGTGATGGTTATGTTTAGGCACCTGGGATTTACCAGAATCTAACTGCCGCATAACATCAAATGGGCTCAGAATGTGAGTATTGGTGTGATCAGATTCTGTCTAAAATATGTGTTCTCATCTCTATGGACTCTATGGTATTTAAGGACGACAACTGGAGATTTAGATGAATGTGGTACCTTTTGGGTGTCCATGTCCACTGCTCGTCCACCGATGATCAAGTGTTGCTTTGCAGTCCTGGATGTTTATTTGGACAGTTATTGTTCAGTGCAGTGCAGACAGGAAAAGAATAAGAGAAAGAGAATGTGTACTGAAGGTCACTCCATGATCGGCCACGTCCTAAACTCACCATCTGTCATCACACACCATGAGACCCTCTCACCTGGGAGTGTGCCTTTGACATTCAGGAGTCTGTGTGTGTGTATGTGTGTGTGTGAGACACCTAAGATGTCATCATAACAAACCCCCGGGGTCCTCTCTTCACTATTACAGCTCTTGAAGGACAAATTGTTGTCTTTTCCGTGTGTGTGTGTGTGTGATTGACATATCACATTGTAAGGGTTAGGCTTAAGGTTTGGGTAAGGGAATGTGAAATAGGATCATGGAATGTGTGTGTGGTTAAGTTCAGGCTTAGAGTTTGGGTAAAGCTTCGAATCAGGCTTAGGGTTCAAGTAGTGAATAATGCTGATGTTCATTCATTCATTCATTCATTCATTCATTCATAATCTGTAAGCGCTTATCCAAGTCAGGGATGCGGTGGGTCCAAAGGCTACCTGGCAGACACAGGGAGAACACACCACACTCCTCACAGACAGTCACCCGGAGGAAACCCACGCAGACACAGGGAGAACACATCACACTCCTCACAGACAGTCACCTGAAGGAAACCCACACAGACACAGGGAGAACACACCACACTCCTCACAGACAGTCAACCGGAGGAAACCCACGCAGACACAGGGAGAACACACCACACTCCTCACAGACAGTCACCCGGAGGAAACCCACGCAGACACAGGGAGAACACACCACACTCCTCACAGACAGTCACCCGGAGGAAACCCACACAGACACAGGGGGAACACACCACACTCCTCACAGACAGTCAACCGGAGGAAACCCACGCAGACACAGGGAGAACACACCACACTCCTCATAGACAGTAACCCGGAGGAAACCCACGCAGACACAGGGAGAACACACCACACTCCTCACAGACAGTCACCCGGAGGAAACCCACGCAGACACAGGGAGAACACACCACACTCCTCACAGACAGTCACCCGGAGAAAACCCACACAGACACAGAGAGAACACACCACACTTCTCACAGACAGTCACCCGGAGAAAACCCACACAGACACAGAGAGAACACACCACACTCCTCACAGACAGTCACCTGGAGCGGGACTGGAACCCACAACCTCCAGGCCCCTGGAGCTGTGTGACTGTGACACTACCTGCTGCACCACCGTTCTGCCATGAAGAAATATATGCATCTCCAAAATAATATTTTCATGAGAGAAAGACATAAACCTTCTTAATTTTCAACATAAGTCAATGTAAAAAAGATTTTAATTCAAAATATTTTTGGAACCTTTCTACTGGTTCATTCATCATGTAATTTTCACACAGTGTGATGGACAGCTGATGGGTTTGAATGATGTAGTAAACTAAACATCCACAAACACAGAGATAAACGTTTTTATTTGGAAGTATTTGTGAATTAAATGGAAATGTATGCAATGTACTCACAGAAACAAGAGTATATATGTATATAAATGTGTGTGTGTGTGTTTGTGTGCTGATTCTTATCTAAAAAATTGTATGCAAAGCTTGCTGACATCTTAAGCAATTGTGTGTTGTGTTGAGGTAAAAACATATATATAATATTTTTATATATTCTCCAAGGTTTGCGTTTTATTCCACTCCCACCAGCACTAGGCAGCCCTGAAGTGCCCTCTTAATCTCTGACACCACTCTTATGCCACAGTGTGCTCCAAAACAAGACCTCTCATCCTCATCGAAAGCATCTCTCCTCCTCAGCAACACAGGCACACGTTTTACATTTTGGATTCCTCTCTTCATTTTAATCTCTGTAAGGACAGACATGCAATTTGCCATGGTCAATAAGTCCCGCCTCCCTCTCTCTGCTGCCCTTCACCAGCCACATTCAGCTTCTGTTCAGCAACATTCAGACCAAAGATCACCACTCGTCTCGTTTCGAGTAGCTGTTGTTCTTTTGCTGTGTGCGGTGCTGATGTAAATAGATTGGAATGTAATATTTATGACATTATGATAGTGGTATATAATGAATTACGTTGGATTATATTGTGTAATGAGGGGTCTGTCTCTACACGTCCCCCATTTTCATGTTGTTGTTATTAAGCAGCAGTCGATGATACTGACACGAAGCATTGGACGCTGTTAATAGCACCACCTTGTGGAGAATTGTCAGCCTGCTAAAGGTGAGTTATGGGTGAGTGAATGAGTGACAAACACAAAACTAACCTCTTCTCTTATACAAATCACGGAGCTGAGCGATGGGCGGCCTTGTTTTCTCTTGGTGGGCATTATGGCTCCCCCCAGTCTCCCCCTCTGCCCCTCCCCACCTCACATTTCCAGGCTGGTGATGTTGTGTGTTCTAGCTTTTAAGGTGGAATTTGTGAAGAATGATTGGGGAGAAAATTGGAATTAAAACAGAGCAAACAAAATCTGAAAGTGGAGACAAACTGGTGTTTCATTTTTGTTATTTATTTCTTTTTAAACTTCAGAAATATCAGAAACATAATTAAAAATGACTATTGAGGCGCCTCTTCCTGCAAGTTTAGAATTCACACTTTTATTAAAATGTCTTTGATTGTTTAAATACAAGCCATTTATTCAACAGAGGACCTTGGAGAGTTAAGTGTGCTTTCAAAGCAACATCCTGAGAAATAGCAGGCATGAATTCCTCAAAAAATAACCAAATGTACAAACATTATTTCCAATCTGAAAGAGGAAGACAATGTGTAAATTTAAAAGAAATTTGCTGTTGCTGCGTTACACAACCCAGAGAAATGCACACAACATTAAACGACTGCGTATATACCCCCTGATATACCTACTGCCCCACAATACTGACCTCTCCAGAGTATCACCCCTGACAAGTACCCCAAACACACCAACCCCATGAGGTACAACTTCTGTCCAAACTACAGCTACCTCCCCATAGCTACTGCCCAAACCCAGACAGTCTCCATGACGACCACCTCTGCTCCACCACTCCCGCATCGACCATGCACCCACACAGCAACAAACATCAAAAGAAGTGATCATTTTGAACACGTTTGACAGCCAGATTACACAAGTTTACATCTCAATCATTGCAGTGTGTTCTTGCGCATGTGTTCATTTGTATAAAGAGATGTTTTTTTTTTTTGTCCAACGCTCTCCATAATGAAATGATTCAGGCCCTCGTGACGGCTCAGCTTCTGTTTCTGTTATTTTAGCTGTCACTCAAGGTCTCATGTTTTTCAATAAATCCAATTATCGGAAGCATAACGGCAGAAAGGCAGACTGTGACAGCTTTAATCAAACAGCTAGAGAAAAGCCTACCAGCCTTTGTTTTTAGACGGCATGCGGCACGATACACAACGCTGTGCTGATTTCTATAACTCTCCACATCACATCAGGCTCTGAGACTGGGAGCCCTGCTGAGTTTCAGCCTTCCGTTCCCAGGCTGCCATTCATGACACTGGCACAAACACACAATCATAAAAGAAACGTCCCGGGAGGGACTCGGAGGACGTCATTTGCGTGTGCTGCTGCTCCCCTATACACCAGCCATGGCCATTTGGCCATCCACACGGCTAATTAGCGAGCATATTAATTAGCAACACTGAATTACGGCTCATTTCCGCAGGTGGGGTTTCACCCGGGTCCTCCTGAGAGTCTGTGCCCTATCTGTTTAACAATTACCCAACAACAAAATCTTTACTGTGCACCAGGGCCCCCAATTAAGGCTTTAGCATGCAGTCTGCACATGTTAGTTGTGTTATTTATTTATTTGCTAAGCGCTATTTTATGATTCTGATAGAGAGCGCCTCCCTGGGGATGGTTTTAAACAGACAACGCATTTTAAATTGATAGCCTGGAATATAATGTGGAAAGTGCAGTATCATTGTGGTGCGTCCTTAATCCCCAGCAGGATATAACCCTGTCTGTGTTTACGAACGATAGTCAAATGAGCATCTCCACAGCAGCATCACACTCCATCATGACCGGACTGTGACCACAGATATTGCAGTCATATTTTATCCAAGCCAAAGGGACTCTGAGCTCACACATAGTGGAGAAAACACTCGGGAAGTTTGGCGAATGGTGAATGTCAGACACAGTAATTGGCTGAGAGACATTCCATCTGTGCCAATATTATACTGTGATAATGGCACTCTGACCAAGCTCTTCAGGTATTACTTCGCAATATACATGTAACCTAGCAACGACGCCAGCACTTACAGCATGGGGGTTGGGTTGCCTGATAGCCCAATAGCCCTTTTCCACCAACAGGTTCCAGTTCCAGATGAAGCCAAAAAAAATCATAGGTTCTTCAGCACAAACCATAACAGTGGGTGTCTCGAGCTAAAGAAGCTCATTAAAGAGCACAGAGATGAAAGAGTATACTGTGTTTATTTGGAAACAAAAGAAAATTACACAGGAATTAAACCAGGAAAATGCTCCATCTTTGCGTTTTCAGGAGCGTTCACAAGCTCAGCAGAATGGTCTGGAGCCATACTCCAAAACACTCACTTTAAACTTCTCACTTTAAACATCACTGTGATCTGAACCTGCTGCAACAGTGGATTAACCATGACTCTGTCCTGACTCCATCTGTGTCTCTCTGGCTCTGGTGCTGTTCTGGTTCAAACAGACAGCAGTGACGCAGCCTCGGTTCCCATTAAGACTGGTGCAAATGTGGATCAGTTCTATGGAAAGCAACAAGGTTCAAAATCCTGAATGGACTCAGATAAAGATCCAGAATTTGGCTGAAAATTACTAGAGGGAATGTGTGAAAGAGACAATGGCTATTTGAGCTATGTTGGTTGTAATCCAATCAGATTAACTCTCAATTTTGAGCAGACAGCATGCGTAATAATACCGTAACTCATGTTATATCAATTATTGTTGCTATAGTTAATCATTATTATTGTATTGTTGTTGTCGTCAATAATAATAACAACAATAATGATCATTCAACGCCTTAGCCTTTATTATCCCACTAGCTGATACTTTGCATTGTGCGGCTGCTCCAGAGTAATGGAGCTCCATCACTTTCATTTGGGATGAGTTGGAGCAGTGCTAGTGAACCAGAACTAATCACCCAACACCATGTGCTGGAACAAACTAATGTTTATGTGGCTGAATTCACTCAAATCCTCACAGCAATGGACCAGGGTCCAGTTTAAAGCCTTCACAGAAGAGCAGAAGCTGTTACTGTTGTGTAGCCTTTAAGACAACTAGTCAGCAAAAAAAAAAAAAAAAAGGAACAATATGTATGTAGCTTGTTTTGTGAAAAGCTAACCCAACACCTCACACCCCTCCAAACACACACACACACACATGCCCGTAAATACCAAGACGTTGTAGAGCATTGTTCTGAGATAATGAGGTGGCTGTACTCTGAGACCACTATTAATTTAATACGTGTCACATGCCATTGTCTGACCTGTGAGGCTAATAGCATAATTAGGCGTGTTGTTTAGCAAACTACGCTATGCTTTCAAAAGCATTTTCCTGGACATAAGCTACAATACGGACCATAGCCTTCAGAAAACTGACAACCACAACAAAACAACCATAAAACACCAGCTACACAACGTGTCACAATGTGTCAGGATTTAATTCAGGTGTTAGTAAAAGAGCAATTATACTGACACCTAATGGCCTGGAGAAACACCCCCCTTCTACTGACGCTCACTGGCCACTTTATTAGAAACAACCCCCTTCTACTGACGCTCACCGGCCACTTTATTAGAAACACCCCCTTCTACTGACGCTCACTGGCCACTTTATTAGAAACACCCCCCTTCTACTGACGCTCACTGGCCACTTTATTAGAAACACCCTCTTTTACTGACGCTCACTGGCCACTTTATTAGAAACACCCCCCTTCTACTGACGCTCACTGGCCACTTTATTAGAAACACCCTCTTTTACTGACACTCACCGGCCACTTTATTAGAAACACCCCCCTTCTACTGACGCTCACTGGCCACTTTATTAGAAACACCCTCTTTTACTGACACTCACTGGCCACTTTATTAGAAACACCCCCCTTCTACTGACACTCACTGGCCACTTTATTAGAAACACCCCCCTTCTACTGACACTCACTGACCACTTTATTAGAAACACCCTCTTTTACTGACACTCACTGGTCACTTTATTAGAAACACCCTCTTTTACTGACACTCACCGGCCACTTTATTAGAAACACCCCCCTTCTACTGACGTTCACTGGCCACTTTATTAGAAACACCCTCTTTTACTGACACTCACTGGTCACTTTATTAGAAACACCCTCTTTTACTGACACTCACCGGCCACTTTATTAGAAACACCCCCCTTCTACTGACGTTCACTGGCCACTTTATTAGAAACACCCTCTTTTACTGACACTCACTGGTCACTTTATTAGAAACACCCCCCTTCTACTGACACTCACTGACCACTTTATTAGAAAAACCCCCTTCTACTGACACTCACTGGCCACTTTATTAGAAACACCCCCCTTCTACTGACACTCACTGACCACTTTATTAGAAACACCCCCCTTCTACTGACACTCACTGACCACTTTATTAGAAACACCCCCTTCTACTGACACTCACTGGTCACTTTATTAGAAACACCCCCCTTCTACTGACACTCACTGACCACTTTATTAGAAACACCCCCCTTCTACTGACACTCACTGGTCACTTTATTAGAAACACCCCCCTTCTACTGACACTCACTGACCACTTTATTAGAAACACCCCCCTTCTACTGACACTCACTGACCACTTTATTAGAAACACCCCCTTCTACTGACACTCACTGGCCACTTTATTAGAAACACCCTCTTTTACTGACGCTCACTGGCCACTTTATTAGAAACACCCCCTTCTACTGACACTCACTGGCCACTTTATTAGAAACACCCCCCTTCTACTGACACTCACTGGCCACTTTATTAGAAACACCCCCTTCTACTGACACTCACTGGCCACTTTATTAGAAACACCCCCCTTCTACTGACACTCACTGGCCACTTTATTAGAAACACCCTCTTCTACTGACACTCACTGGCCACTTTATTAGAAACACCCCCCTTCTACTGACGCTCACTGGCCACTTTATTAGAAACACCTCCCTTCTACTGACACTCACTGGCCACTTTGTTAGAAGCACCCCCCTTCTACTGACGCTCACTGGCCACTTTATTAGAAACACCCTCTTTTCCTGACACTCACTGGGCACTTTATTAGAAACACCCCCCTTCTACTGACACTCACTGACCACTTTATTAGAAACACCCCCCTTCTACTGACACTCACTGGCCACTTTATTAGAAACACCCCACTTCTACTGACACTCACTGGCCACTTTATTAGAAACACCCCACTTCTACTGACACTCACTGGCCACTTTATCAGAAACACCCCCCTTCTACTGACACTCCCTGGCCACTTTATTAGAAACACCCCACTTCTACTGACACTCACTGGCCACTTTATCAGAAACACCCCCCTTCTACTGACACTCACTGGCCACTTTATTAGAAACACCCTCTTTTACTGATGCTCACTGGCCACTTTATTAGAAACACTCCCCTTCTACTGACACTCACTGGCCACTTTATCAGAAACACCCCCCTTCTACTGACACTCACTGGCCACTTTATTAGAAACACCCCCCTTCTACTGACACTTACTGGCCACTTTATTAGAAACACCCCTTTCTACTGACACTCACTGGCCACTTTATTAGAAACACCCCCCTTCTACTGACGCTCACTGGCCACTTTATTAGAAACACCCCCCTTCTACTGACACTCACTGGCCACTTTATTAGAAACACCCTCTTTTATTGACACTCACTGGCCACTTTATTAGAAACACCCACCTTCTACTGACACTCACTGGCCACTTTATTAGAAACACCCCTTTCTACTGACACTCACTGGCCACTTTATTAGAAACACCCCCCTTCTACTGACACTCACTGGCCACTTTAATAGAAACACCCCCCTTCTACTGACACTCACTGGCCACTTTATTAGAAACACCCTCTTTTATTGACACTCACTGGCCACTTTATTAGAAACACCCCCCTTCTACTGACGCTCACTGGCCACTTTATTAGAAACACCCCCCTTCTACTGACACTCACTGGCCACTTTATTAGAAACACCCCCCTTCTACTGACGCTCACTGGCCACTTTATTAGAAACACCCCCCTTCTACTGACACTCACTGGCCACTTTATTAGAAACACCCCCTTCTACTGACACTCACTGGCCACTTTATTAGAAACACCCCCCTTCTACTGACACTCACTGGCCACTTTATTAGAAACACCCTCTTGTACTGACACTCACTGGCCACTTTATTAGAAACACCCTCTTCTACTGACACTCACTGGCCACTTTATTAGAAACACCCTCTTTTACTGACACTCAATGGCCACTTTATTAGAAACACCCCACTTCTACTGACACTCACTGGCCACTTTATTAGAAACACCCCCTTCTACGGACACTCACTGACCACTTTATTAGAAACACCCTCTTTTACTGACACTCACTGGCCACTTTATTAGAAACACCCCCCTTCTACTGACACTCACTGACCACTTTATTAGAAACACCCTCTTTTACTGACACTCACTGGCCACTTTATTAGAAACACCCTCTTCTACTGACACTCACTGGCCACTTTATTAGAAACACCCCACTTCTACTGACACTCACTGGCCACTTTATCAGAAACACCCCCCTTCTACTGACACTCCCTGGCCACTTTATTAGAAACACCCCACTTCTACTGACACTCACTGGCCACTTTATCAGAAACACCCCCCTTCTACTGACACTCACTGGCCACTTTATTAGAAACACCCTCTTTTACTGATGCTCACTGGCCACTTTATTAGAAACACTCCCCTTCTACTGACACTCACTGGCCACTTTATCAGAAACACCCCCCTTCTACTGACACTCCCTGGCCACTTTATTAGAAACACCCCACTTCTACTGACACTCACTGGCCACTTTATCAGAAACACCCCCCTTCTACTGACACTCACTGGCCACTTTATTAGAAACACCCTCTTTTACTGATGCTCACTGGCCACTTTATTAGAAACACCCCCCTTCTACTGACGCTCACTGGCCACTTTATTAGAAACACCCCCTTCTACTGACACTCACTGGCCACTTTATTAGAAACACCCTCTTCTACTGACACTCACTGGCCACTTTATTAGAAACACCCTCTTTTACTGACACTCACTTGCCACTTTATTAGAAACACCCCCCTTCTACTGACACTCACTGGTCACTTTATTAGAAACACCCCCCTTCTACCGACACTCACTGGCCACTTTATTAGAAACACCCCACTTCTACTGACACTCACTGGCCACTTTATCAGAAACACCCCCCTTCTACTGACACTCACTGGCCACTTTATTAGAAACACCCCCCTTCTACTGACACTCACTGGCCACTTTATTAGAAACACCCTCTTTTACTGATGCTCACTGGCCACTTTATTAGAAACACCCCCTTCTACTGACACTCACTGGCCACTTTATTAGAAACACCCCCCTTCTACTGACACTCACTGGCCACTTTATTAGAAACACCCCCCTTCTACTGACACTCACTGGCCACTTTATTAGAAACACCCCCTTCTACTGACACTCACTGGCCACTTTATTAGAAACACCCCCCTTCTACTGACACTCACTGGCCACTTTATTAGAAACACCCTCTTCTACTGACACTCACTGGCCACTTTATTAGAAACACCTTCCTTCTACTGACACTCACTGACCACTTTATTAGAAACACCCCCTTCTACTGATACTCACTGACCACTGACCAGTCTTTTACTTTTTTACAAACATTCAACTTGCACTCCCAGTCAAACTTACCCAGCAGTGAAATACAGAGTTGAATATTATCCAGAGTCAGTTGATAATGGCGGTCCCTCTGTGTTATTTCTGCACAGGAGAAAGAATGACAGAGGTGCCTCTGGTAGCAGAGAAAGAAACTGCTGAGATTGAAGCAGCTAGGGGCCGCCGCATTTTCAGGTCTATAGGCTACAACACATGGGCTTGTGATAAAATGTGCAGGAGGGCATCTGTGCTAATGATTTCTGGGGCTCAGAGAACATCAACACCCCATCTCTGTGTACATATGTTTTTCTGTATATATGTGTGGTGTTCATGTTTGTTGTTCACACACTGCAGTGTGAACTACCCCTATACCCCAACCCTACACCCAACACTTTGAACCAGTTATTTTTTCAGTATAAACTTGACTGGATCACAAGCTGGCGAGCCATACTTCATTGTTCTCTTCCCCCCCAGAGCCAGCTGTGTGTGTGTGTGTGCATGACTTAACTGTCATCTAAATCTTATCATGAATTCCCCTTGTGGACTTATATACACTAATTGAATAAAGCAATAAAATAATGCAGCCAGATCACTGCGAAACTCTGAATGCAGCAATGTCTCAAACAGATATGTAAATGATTACAGGTGTGGTCTGATTAGATACTGGTTCTTGCTAACAATAGTGCATCCTCTCTCTGCCCTAAATGCTCTCAGAGGCTACGTTTCAGTAGCGTAGCTCTTGGTGAGTCACCACTCACTGGGAGACGTCTCTACAAAACACTCAAAGACATTTTGCCCAGTGGATAGACTTTCAGAGGGGGCACATGGGAAGAGGGGATGGGAAAGAGAAACCTGGAATGCTACAAACTGAAACAGTCTTTAGCGACAATTCCACAACGACGGTCAGGTTGGAGTAGGAAGGTACTCATGCTGCTGTGGGGGCAATGCACTGCCCCAGCTGCTAGTGCGATGGTCTGGGAAGCGCCTGCATACAACAATCATTGACCCTTAGCTGTGATACAAGGGACACTAACAGTTCAGCGACATGTGCAGGACGTCCTGTGGACATGTCTTCTCATATGTCAGGGCTTCCAGCTGGCATTTTTCAGCAGGTTAATGCTCACCCACACAGCAAAGGTTTCCCAGAAATATCTCAATTAGATTGCAACACTTCCTTGTTTTCAGCCGCCAGATTTATCACCAATCAAACATTTATGGGACCAGCTTCTGCAACCTACGAGTGTGCAGGATCCACAGGCCCAGCTACAACATCTGTAGGCAAATTTGCTGCTCTAGTATCTAGGCTGTAGGATGCACAAAACACAAGAGCCTTCTTTAATTGTGCTGTGCCCAATTATTATTGATTGATTGATTGCTTTTTATCTGTTGGCTAGGAATATTAATGAGTTAAAAAAAAAAACAAAGTTAGACAGCAGCCTGTATTTCTCTAACCCATCTATGGCACTGATTTGGATGGCCTTATATTTACTTTTATTATAAGGGGAGGGGGGTCTAAAATGAATAAATATAAATGCTATTTGCCTATTATATTTATGATTTACATTTCAAATTCCAGGCAAATCTGCTTCGGATTCACTTTGTGTATTTGAACAGGGTTATATACATGTAAATGACAGCTGCGTCCAGACTCCACAGGGAAGAGCAGCACTAGTAATAATAAAGAAGCTGACTTGATTTCATGAACACTGCTTTACACACACACACACACACACACATGTATCCGCAAAGCTATATAATTTGAAACCTGTCTCTGTAATATTCACTTATGTTCTCCAGCGCTCATCTCTGGAATGGTGTACTATTTGAATAATGCTAATCTCTCCCCGCGGCCTTGTGATGGAACCTGTTCCATACGACCTGGATCCTGTTGTTTTTTCTTTCTAATAGCATTTGTCCGTGTAGCAGCTGGAGACAAACACATATAAGAGGCTATTGAATTTAAAAAGTCTTGTACCTGTTCACCAGCCCCGGAGAATTTCATCGGCCCTGACAGCTGCAACAAAGCCAAGACCACCCTGAGGACCCCCGCAAAGCCGTGAGTAATGGAGAGAATTACAAGGACACAGTGTGGACTTTGAAAATAATCAAAATGAAGGCCGGGCAGTATGAGCACAGGGAGAATTTTGAAACAGTGTACATCACAGAGGTTTCACCAGTTGACCATTGGTAATTTAGTAGAACACACTGAGGGGCTGTTTGTGGTTTTGCTTAAAAAAAAAAAAGTCATGGAATTTTGGAGATGCTATCCACCTAAAAATATTTCATCTCAGCTCCATCCAGTCTATTTCAAAAGAAGTCACGCAAGCAAGAAGTCCAGGAGTCTCTGTCCCTCACAACATCTTGCAGCTGTTTCTGTGGTGGCCCCAGGCATTCCCAGACCAGCTGGGAGATGTAAGCCCTCCACAGACTGATGTTAAAATGCATATTCATTTCATAAAATCCATAATAAATGTGCAATAACATTATAGATCATATCATAGTGATATAATATGATGACGAGTTGTATTTACCATTTAATCATGCATCATTTTCCTACTAATTTTTCCAGCTTATTAAACTTTCTGAAAAGTTCTCAGTGGCCTTGCCCTAAAGCGAGGGGACACCTTGCAGCATGCAGAACTCGAACACACAACCTCAAGAGACACCCATCAGCTCGCTAGAGGTAATATATGACCTGGGTTTGTGCTGCATCATGGAACAATGCTTTTGCAACTGAGCAGTCCAGTTTTTATCCTGACTCTAGTGAGTTGATGGGGACTCTCAGGATCTGTTGGGACCCCTTCACCACTTTGGTACTGCACTATTTCTACGGGGAGTCTTTCTTTTGGCTCATTCAATATACAACTTTACACAGGATATTTTAATATTCTATGAAAAATGGAGATGGATGAAGCTCTGGATGCAAGGTTTTTTACTCAACTATGGACAGAAATAAACACCTGTATTAAACAGACACCAAACATGTGAAGCGTTAACATTGTGCCAAGTTTCAGAGATTTCTCGGAGACCCTCTGAATATAATGTGAAGATTCTGGGAAGAGTTTCAAAGCAACCCTGTCAGTCTCCTCATCGTTGTAAAGATAGAGTTAGAGATGGAGAACACTGTGTGCAGCTGGAACTCTGCCCAGTCCTGGCCATGCCTCTAAATCTGGTTCCTGATTTGACCAAACAAAGCTGTAAGAAACTTCCAGAACCTAGATCTAATGGTCTACAAGCATCTGCAAATAAGAAAATCAAGGGTAGAAATCATAGAAACCAACAAAATTAATCCCCATATGCACAAAGACATACAGAGAAGCCCCTGCTACTGGTTTTGTTGACACACAGCAGCCATGTTCTAATCCTGTTACGTACACTTGGATTCATATTGTGGAATGGGGCTCTCTGAAGCGATGGAGCTCCATTACCTTAGGGACGAGATGGAGTTATGTTTGTGGTTGAGAAATAATCATCCAACATCAATACTTGACCTCACTAATGCCCCATATGGCGGATACAATAAAAACAGGTGAGTGACTGGCGCTCTATCAAGTCTGTATTCCTTCCTTGTATCTAATGTCACGGTGGGTCCTGTGCCCCTGATCAGGATGAAGCAGTTCCAGAAAATGAATGCACGGAAAACGAGTACAGCTGCTTCTTACCAGGAGCACAGAGTTTGTTCCTCTATTCGTGTAAAGTCTGAAGACGGTTTTGTTTGTTTATCCCCCTCCAGATCCCACCACAGCATTTCTGCAGAGCCAAGCAGTTTTGTAATCTTTGACTTGACCACTCCCCGACCCCTCTGTTCTTCTTCCTAGCCGTTTTCAGGCTTCCCTCGGTGGTTTGGGGTCATTGTGATGTTGAGGAGGGCGATTATGTTTCAGCTCGTTTCTTGGCAGATGTACTGTCTTTCTTCACGCTGTCTTTGATACAGAGCTCTCTTCAGGGTTGTCCCGAGGGAATGAGGTATCTCAGAATATCCGGAATGCTTCCTCCAAACAAGCTCTGTGCGATGAGCTTCCCTGACCCAGATAAGCTTACGCCTGGACTACAAAACACCTTCTGTGGTGAATTAGCATAGGTTTGTCCATTTATTCCAGGAATAAAATTAATATGCTTCCAAATATTTTGTCTGGAATTCAGGGCAAATTTTCTCATGGTTCTTTGAGTACACCTCCTACAAGCGTAGACTGAGGGATTGATTCTTCATGCCTACATATTTATTCATTCATTCACCTTCCATAACCAATTCTTCCTGATCAGGGTCATGCTGAGTCCAGAGCTGACTGGGTGCAAGGCAGGAACACATTCAAACTCACCCAGTCACTCACAACCTCACACTTGTGAACAGTTTATAGATATAGCCCCAAATATGTTTTTAACAAGCTCTAAAGCAGAATGTGTTACAAGTTTCACCCCCACTTCACAGCACTACGGCAGCCTTTTTCACAATTACAACTAGAAGGCCAGGAGGGAGTTCTGAACAGGGATCTAGAAGCTGGGGCAGGAATATGTGTCTACACATGGCCAAAATGGATATACATTTATTTTTTAGACAGAAAAGAAATGGTGGATAACCAGGTATATTGAAGGCATTGTTTGTGGAGCTAACTGGTAGCTAGCCAGAGGAAACCCACACAGACACAACACTCCAAACTGCTCACAGACAGTCACCCGGAGCGGGACTCGAACCCACGACCTCCAGGTCTCTGGAGCTGTGTGACTATGACACTTACTTGCTGCACCATCGTATATATATCCTACTTTCCCTGATTTAAATAGTTCTGATAACTCCTGTTTGCTTTGATCTAACCCCCCCCACCCGCCCCCTCTTGCAAATGTTTTGTAGAGCCTATGTATAATGTATAACCTCATCAGAAATATCTGAAAATATAAACACTATTGTATATTTTGAATAATATTCCTGATATATTAACATTGTGGGGACCAGCTGGTGGTCATTATCCACAATGTGAGTTTTTTTGGTCCCCACAATGTCATATATTCCTGATACACACACACACACACACCCTAATAGATTTAGAGGTGCTATGTGGGTTGAGCTGTGCTGTGAGAACACATTGCAATTCCCAACCTGTCATGTTCCTCTTCTTTGAACTTTCACTGACCTTTGCCATCGCAAATGCAGCACAGATTGTCAATATCTGCAGATAATTGGGCTTCACTGGATCATTTGGGGAAGGAGACTGTTGTGGTCTTAGGGGTCTTGTCTAAGGGCTTTTATTGGCATAGGGTGGTGTACATCCCCAGCTGTGATTCTACCCTGCGGGGGAGGAGGGGGGGCAACTATACCCAGTACACAAAGTGCAGAAGAAGTACCATAAAACACAGCAGTGCCCCTATGAATCACATCACCCTTAACCTTTACAGAACCATTAATAAAACAATGACCCCAAACTCTGCTATACTACTGGATCAAATGGTGTAGAAGGCCACCTCCCCGATGTCTCAAGCGCCCTAATGACAGCTTCTACTTTTCCACAAAGTATTTACCCTACATTCTTGAACACAGCTGTGAGGATTGGATTGCATCCAGCCACATAATCATACGTGAAGTTGGGTCCTGATGTTGAAAGATTAGTTCTGGATCACAACCCCCCAACCAGCTCATCCCAAAGGCTTTGGATCTTTGGATTGCATCATTTCCAGCTTCATTCCACAGTCCAGTGGTGGTGTGTGTGTGTGTGTGTGTGGGGGGGGAATTAGGCCAGCCAGGTAGCACTGGTTTCAGATACAGGCACTCACACAGATCGCTGCCATAGCAACCACCTCCACCACAGCAACCCGAATGAATGCTGTGACCCAGGAAGAAGACTCTCTGTCTGTGATGTGGACGGAGATGGAGGCGCTGTGCTGGAACGGATCCCCCGCTGAGAAACAGGACAGAAAAATGACCCCAGCCGCCGCTGTTTCGCAGTGCTGTGTCGCAGTGATTTATCACACCACGACATCAGGCTCCAGCTAATGTTCCTCGGGCGGAACCAAGGTTACTTGGCAATTGACGCTGAAGGAAACACGCCAAACTGGCCACTTTATCAGAAACCCATTGCTTGGGATTAAAGTGATCTAAGGGAAAGCAATACCAGAGAGACTGCAATTTGTTGTAGAAGATTTGTACTCGACTTTGCGTTGGCAATGAATATATTACTCTGTTACATTTAAAAAATGAAGAACATCCATTTGAACCCTGCAAAAATAAATAAATAAATAAATAAAATCAGTGCATGTATATTTTTGTGTTTTTGTTCCAATAACAATCTCCAAATCATGGATTCAGACAGCCAAGCTTTCTGACATCATGTGTTGACATCATGTGATTCTGATTCTGATTCTGATCATAAACCTAAGGAACCAGTGCCATCCACCTGCAGGGTGGAGTTTGAGCTGCAGCAAGTGGTGAAGATGAGTTTGGAGATAGAGGTGGGGATCACTAACATATTCATGGATCTGTGCGTACTGGAAGAAGGCCAAAGTGTAGAGTTACGTCTAAGGTTAGTTTCACACCTAAATCCGACTCTGCTCTGTTTGTTTGACCACGTGTGAAAGCAGTAACTGTTTTCCAAACTCAAACAACCATAGAGGGGAGGCAGTATTGGTCTGGTCCCATACAAACCTGAGTGGTTAATTTGTGGTGAGAATGTGATCTGACCTTGATCCAATACAGCTATCTGGTGTACTCAGCAGGTTAGAGCTAAGCGGCTCCTGTAGCCAAATTTGTGTGTGTGTGTGTGTGTGTGTGTGTGTTGACACAGCAGAGCTCGTAAATATAGAATTGGTTCAGGTTCAATAAGAGAAGTAGAACAGAATTTGGGGCTCTGTCCAAAATAGCCCCCTATTTACATTTGAGGACATTATTGAGTACGTCTGCCATTTATCTCTGAGTGTCAGAGTCCTGAAGCCAAGTTTGAATGTTATTTTGAGGGCATTTCAATCTCCCATATTGCACTAGTAATTGCATGTTTATTTGTTACTAAGCAACAGAGAGTGGAAATGTCTAAATTCAGTTATGCCACTAATGAGGGATTAGGGAGCCATTTTGGTCACTCGTCCAGAGCTCAGGACCTTTGTCCTGTATGTACTTTCCTGTTCCTGCCCCAGAGAGGTCTGACCAATGAGAGGAAAGAATATATTTACATTGTTTCTTGTGATTAATTTGATGCACTTGGATTATCTCCTGTTTCAGGGAATAAATTATAAAATGGGAATATGCTTCAAGTCTATAAACTCTTTAAGACTTGAAAACACTATAAGACCATGGTTTTCAAACTGTGGAATGTGTACCAGTGATAGTGAATGAGCAAGAGGTCATATGCCAAATGACTCTTATTCATAACTGAAAATCGTACATTTTTATGTGTAAATAATATAATGTTTCACGGTTTTCATTTCTGTTAAAACAAAAAAAAAAGTTACTCATAGACCATAGTTGATCACGTCTGTAACACTTTTTTTCCAGGGAGGGAATATGATCCCGCTGGTTTTTGAGAATTCCATGAAAATAAATCCCAGTTTCAGTTGATTAACACTGACTAGAGACGGAGATGAGCACGTAACTGATATTAAATTGACTTTTTCTTGTTTTCATTTACTTCAAATCACTTATTTTCCCACATATATGTCTTCAAAAATGTATAATTGTGTTTAAATCTTCCACTTCAGACCCAGTTATTTGTATTCTCTCTATTATTTTATAATAATCTTGTGTAGTGCATGCAAATTTCAAGCACAGAACGCAACAAAACACGCAAAAATTCAATCAAGATTTTGCCTTATGCCCCTGGAACAGAGGAAAAGCCAGGGGCCACATGTTTCTGTGGTAAGACTCATAGGGCAATTGTGGCAGAATGATAAGAGAAGAGGGCTTATGACTGAAAGGTCGTTCGATTCCCACGACTGGCAGGAAAACTGGAGGTGGTGGGAGGGAAGGAACAGCACTGTTCCTTGAGCTAGGAACTGAACCCATGACTGCCCCCCGGGTGCTAGGGAAGACTGCCCGCCGCTCTGGGTGTGTGTTCACAGCCACTAGTATACTAGTGTGTGTGTGTGTGTTCACTGCCACAGATGGGTTAAATGCAGACACATTACGAAGTATGTTGTACAATGACAATTGTCCTTTACGTTAATTTTTCAAGTGGTGCTTGGAGGTTTTTGTTTGATAATGGGTGTTACTTGTTGTAGAATTTTGAGAATTACTTTTAAATCTGTAAATCTTTTAAAAAAATACTTTTAAATCTGTAAGTCTGACCTTGTTAGGGTGTAATAAGCGAGAATATGCATGATTCTGTGAGTCTGTGATTGTAACAGTGTTTCAAACGTAAAGTAACGTTCCAAAAATCGGTTAACAGCAAAGACATTCCAAGAATTCCAGCAGCAAGGGAATGCTGCCATCGCTTAAGTGGAATTGATAACCTTCCAAAAGACACAGCTGTAAAAACGCAGCCAACTCATCTTCTCGGATTCTGGAGGTTATGCTTAATCTTACTAACGTGTTTCTGTTGCACAGTTTCTGTTGAGAGTGTTAGCTTGCTTTCTGAAGCTAAATGGAGGCCATTCAATTTGATACATTGTTAGCAACATTTACATTTCTCAGCTTCTCCTTTATCTCTTCTCCTTGCCTGGGTCCATGGCAGGTGGAATCTACTTTCTCCTCTACAGCTTGAAGGACCCACGTGAAACCACTTTGTGTTTCTAAGTAAGTGCCTCCAGCTCTCACCTGTCACAGCAAGATGCTCAGCGAAAGCTGGGTGGTTCTGCTAAATGGGAAGAAAAGATCTCTGGCTTCCAGCCATTTTGCCTGCAGTAAAAAACCCAGGTGTCATCCACAAATGAGTTACCTTTCAGGGCTCGCAGCTAAATGCTCCCATTCAAAAACAGGACCTGAATAGGCACTAAAGCCTCGCACAGCAACCGAGCAACCATTCAGCTGCAGTAAGTTTTTTTTTTTTTTTTATATTTTGAAGATTATGAAGAAAAATGCTCCATCCAAACCCACTATGACAACAACCAACAGAATCTATACTACATTGTTTACTGAGCAGAAAAATTCCACGGAATTAACCCGCCCCAGACGCCCCAGGAGATAACAGGAGCAGCCTTGATACACCCACAAGAGACAAACTGATGACAGGACCTGATCTGGGCTTTTTGACTTCTACACATAAAGTCGATTTGACAACTTTTACAGCAGTAAGTTGGCAATGTACAGATATTTGGAAGGCCAACTACTTTTTCTTAATGGCAGATATGAACAATACGTTTGCTATTCTAGAGATTTTGGAAACAGAGGCAATTTAGTTCTCAAAACAAACACCACACATCCAATAAGCTTTAATTAAATCCATACAGATTACACACCACACACAGATAATTGGAAATGCTATTGAAACACAGGCCTTTCCCAGGGGCATGCTAAGACAGTTAGATAACTAACCCAGGTCATTAAACCAGAATGGCCCCATTCACAGATTTCTCAACAGATGAAAGGTAGAAATCTGTAAATAACAACTATAATAAAACAAGAGTAAAAATGATCAAGCAGATGCCAGATTGCCATTTTCACAGACAAAATATCTTGAGGGGAGAGATCACCATGAGACTGCAGCATGCTCTCCCACAGCTCCAGTCACAAATCACTTTGGCCTCCAATAATGGAGTGGATGGCATGCTCTGCAGGATGAAAACAGTACAGATTCCAGTAGAAATCCATCATCCAACCAGGCTTCAAACTAATCCTAATAGAAAAACAGGTAACCTGAAAGACCATGAGGGTGTAGAGTACCCTGCAGGGGTTAAATATGTGAGGGTGGGAAGACTATAAGATGGACAAGACCCAATAGTAGAGTGCTCAACCCTGTTGCCCGTCTTTTGATGTTTCTACGTCACGGGTGAAAACACAGGTGAGTTCATTCATATATATATATATTTACATGTAATCGTCGCTGGGTCAGTATATTGGTGATGGGACAGGCCTCGCCTCATCACATCACAGCCCTCTTTATCTTAGCCACTGTGCAAGTGATGGGATAAAAAGTGTGCTGTGACATTGACTTTTCCTCTGTGCCTGGAAACAGCATGACTGTAATGACGGATACCAGCGGATAATTTGTGCATTAGTGTCTTTCATTTGGCGAATCCATTTCAACATCAGTCTCTAAAACAAAGTCACTGCCCATAAGGTGACTTAAGAAAGTCTAGTGCCCACTTTACTTCTAAGGCCTCTTTCTCAACCATGGAATAGTTTCTTTTCCTTGGAAATTACTTACGGCCACAACGCTTTAACTGTAGCACAACTGGTGGGTACTGCTATTGAGTTTTGGGAATGCATTTACCCTGTGTCCTGGCTCATTATATTTAAAAACCTTAAGATTGTTTTTCCTGAATCTTCCTTAGCACTCTTCCCTGTATTGTTTTTCCCCCTGACAAAACCTGTGGCATCAACTTACCCCACAGTCAGACAGTTCGACTACTTGGTCCATTGTAGCTGGGCTGCACTCCAGGATTCCGCTCCGAAACTTGGGATTGATCATTTTGAGGTACTGCTCTTTCCAATCTGCTCTTTTGTTTTTTTTTTCCTTGGGAGCCACTCATTTCTCACCCATTCCACAAATGTCTTCAGGATTGCTATTTTCAGTTCATCATAATCGAGTGCTTCTTCAGCATCCATTGCAACTTGCGGCTCGTGCCCTTCCTTTGAGCAGCTGGACTTAAGGCATCACTCACATTTGTCTGGGCCGCATCACTGCTTGAGCCATTCTTTCAAACATTATTGTAGGTTCTGTCATTGTGTAGCTGTTGTGTTGGCACATGTATTTAAGGAGCCATCGCTAGTCTCAACAGTACTCCTTCGCTTTGTAAATATTTCACACTGTTGTATTCACTGTCTTCCCCTCTGTGTCCTTTACTCACTCGCCACACTCTTAGACAGCATTATAACTGGCATTGTCTACTGTTGTTGTTTGTTAAGCTTCTTGTACTGCCAACATTTGTGAGGGTGTAGAGTGCCCCACAGGGGTTTACGTATGGCTTTCTGGCCAGGTCTGTGAGCATGGAAAGACCATAAGATGGACCAAAAAGTAGAGTGCACAAACTGGTGGAATTTATATACACAATGGTAAACAAACAAATCCTCAGGAAACATTTATATTTAAGCCCCTATGTCAGTACATTGGCGATGGGACAGGCCTTGCCTAGTAGAACAATTAGGAGCAGTGTTAGTGTGGGAAGTACTAATAATAAAATTTTACTTACTTCTCTCACCCAGACACCAGTTGCAATTTTGGAATCCAGTGACCCATTTAGGACAGAGGAAATGATGAACGGACAAACTGAGGAATTATTTCCTCCAAAAGAAACCCAGCCTGAACCCTCTTCAACACAATCTCCTATAATTGCTTATGAGAAAATACAAGACACAATTAATGCACAGAAATCATACTGCTTTCACCATACTATATCCACCAGGAAAAGTAATGAGTGGAAATTAATAGTCCATAAACCAGTAGTCTTCACTGGGGATTCCAATTTGGCTCACATCCCACACTAACAAAATCCATCCATAAAGATAGATAGTTTTCCAGGTGCCAGTTTTCTACATCTAGCTAAAATCTTGCAGAAACTGCCACCCAGTACTAATCCCCAAAAGGTAATTTTATCGCTGGGTATTAATAACAAAGAACAACTGCTTCGACAGTCTTCTAAAAACAATTACAGGAGCTGTGGAGATCAGCAGCTGTTGCTATAATGCTATAATCTACACTCCAGTAATTCATTTTTCAGATTCATTTCCAAAGGCACAAGATAACCTGAACCAATTAAACACCTTCATTTGTAACAACACTAATTTTTGAATGAGATCTCTCACCTTAAATTCAAGGTAGATCCAAAGGACCCAGTCCATTGGACTAAACAGACAGTGCAGGGTATCTTCAAAATTGGTTCTATCAGCTGAATTTGTTACTTTGGCAAAGTGTATTCACTTTTTACTTACAGGTCCACAGGAGGAGCTTCAGAGTAGGGGTCTTACAGGAGAGTAGGGGCTTGGGAGTATTCTTGTGGGATGTGCGTATTTTTAAACGTTTTTTATTATTATTATTATGGATCACTTTGAATATTCACAAAGCACACAATAAATACCTTTCACTACCAAATCAGATTGGGTTCCAAACAATATAGACATTTCAGCACCAATGCTAACACATATAAAGGAGGATTATAGGGCAACGATACATTGTACACATCAAACATCAGCAACTATGATTAACTCTATATCAACAAAAAGCTACATACATAATTATCAAACCTGCAGTTTAAAGGGTCAGTGACTGTCATTTAGGATCAACTGCAATATCGGATAATAAAAATCATTACAGTAAATTACCACATTCTCTACAAAGTGAAACCCAAACTCAGTTGATTACAGTATTCCAAAGTCTTCAGAAAATGGAAAACATTAATCATGATCAAAAAGTATATTTCACTACATGTAATATTTTGTTTATTACCTAAATTCATAAGGATCCAAAAACATGGACGATGCCCATCAAGATACCCAGGGCCACATGACCAGTCTTAATATTGAACCCTTTTTAAATCCACTCTTGCAACTTCATAGTAGCTATATGTCAATAAAATTCAAAATGTCTCTTTTCTGAATCATGTTTTCTATTCACAGCAGACATGTAATCACTTTATACCAACACTGGCATTCATCTGGGCATGGAGGCTATTAAAGATTGTTTCAAAAGCATCCAGATCCCCAGCGTCCCAATGAAGAGATCTTGAGCTTAGTTGAAATTAGTTTAACTAGAAATTATTTTTAACTCGCAAAGTTACTTACAGATACATAGGACAGCTATGGGCAAAAAAATTGCCCCGGCCCATGCAATGGCCTACTGGGCACAGACATTACACTCACAGACACACTTGGATGATACCTTTGAGGTCTAATGCATTTAATAATTATATGATTTTGGCTCATCACAGCACCATTAAACTCAAGGAATGCACACAAGAGAAAATAATTGATTTTCTAGATACAATAGTCTTCTTTTCTTCAACACAGAAGAATAAGATCCTCATGACCAAGATCTATTGTAAATCTACAGACACACATTTTCTACTTCACAAACTGAGTTTTCATCTTAAACATACATTTAAGGGTTTGAACAAATCATAATTGATTCGGTTCCATGATTTATGCTCGCTCAAGGAATATTTTGAAGAAGCCACTACTTCACTGTTTCAATCTCTGAACTGGAGGCTATTCTAAAGCATTTCTTTGCCAAATTAAATATCATACATTACAACAACTCAATAGCACAGCATCAGACAGGGAGCCAGAGACTCTTCACAACTTACAATGCAAATTCAGTGATAGCTAAGAGAGCAATTAAGCATAATTTCCTTAAAGCTCAAGATCTCTACCCATCAATAGAACCATTCCCAATAGTATCAGCGTATCAGAAAAACTAAAATCTTAAGGGTATCCTAATACGGTCCAGCCTATCAGCTATCACGTGTACACATTGTGATTTAAAATACGTAGGAGAAATGGGACACACATTACAATCTGAAACAACATTTACAAAACCTAACACCCTTTTCAGGTACAGATATCGCTCATTTGCATATTTGTGTTTGTTATAGGGAACAGTGAAAATGAAGGGACGTTTTCTGGATTAAAGAGCTGTATGGGACTGAATATTACAGAGCCATCAATGGCATAGTTAATAATAAATAAACACAGGGTACACAATTTCTCTAATGCTTTTTTTTCCAGAATTACTGGAGTTAAGATGATAAGGATACAGTGCCTTGTGAAAGTATTCACCACCTTGATATTTTATCTGTTTTGCTACCTCATAACCTTGGATAAAAAATGGATCATTTGACGGTTTGCATCATTTCATTTACAGAACATGACTACAGCTTTGAACATTTGATTTTCTTTGTAAAGTGAAGCTAACAACTTCAGCGTGCATAACTGTTCATCCCCCTAAAGTAAGTGCTCTGTAGAGTCACCTTTTGTGGCAATTACAGCTACAAGTCGCTTTGGATAGGTCTCTGAGCTTGCCACATCTTGCCACTGTGATTTCGGCCCAAAACCATCCCCACAGCATGATGCTGTTTCACTGTGGGGATGGCGTTCTTGGGGTGATGAGATATGTTGGTTTTACAGCCGATGTAGCGTTTCCTTGGTGGCCAACAAGTTCAGTTTTGGTCTCATCTGACCAGAGCACACATTTGGTGAGTCTCCCACATGCCTTTTGGCAAATCAGAACAAGCCTTTCTATATTTGCCTGTAAATAAAGGCTTTTTTCAAATCCATTATTTGATGATAATGGATTTGATGGTACTCCGGGGGATCACCAGAGATTTGGATGTTTTTTTATGACCCAACCCTGATTGTACTTCTCAACAACTTTGTCCCTGACTTGATTGGAGATCGTTTTGGTCTTCATGGTGTTGTTTGGTTAGTGGTGTCTCTTGCTTAATATTGTTGCAGCCTCTGGGGCCTTTCAGAAAAGGTGTGTATGTAGTGACACATCATGTGACACATACTGAACACAGGTGAACTTTATTTCACGAAGCTTGTGATTTTGTTTTTTTCTTTTCTTAGTTCACTCCACCATTTTAGACTATTTTTTGCAGATGCAAA
Source organism: Hoplias malabaricus (assembly GCF_029633855.1). Classification (NCBI taxonomy): domain Eukaryota; kingdom Metazoa; phylum Chordata; class Actinopteri; order Characiformes; family Erythrinidae; genus Hoplias; species Hoplias malabaricus. The sequence continues at coordinate 14,710,586 of NC_089803.1, read as the reverse complement.
AAAACATTTGAATACAGGTTGTAATGTAACAAATGAGGGGTGGGGGTGGAATACATTTTAGCAAGGCACTGTATGTATAGCAGATAATGAAGACTGTTGCCATGGCAAATTGTAGACACTATTTGAATTTTATACATGGTGATATGGGGTTTGTAGTGTGCATTGGTTATTGGCACTTATTTACTCAAGCACTTAAAAGTCCACGCTAACCCACTTAATCTCAACTATTAACTTCAATTTTTCACCTTAATTCTAATCAAATCAAATCATATTTATTTGTATAGCGCCTTTTACAACTGACGTTGTCACAAAGCAGCTTCACAGTTTCAAAAAAAAACATTTGATTCAAAGCCCAATGTGAGCAAGCAGAAGGCGACAGTGGCAAGGAAAAACTCCCTCGAGGCTGGAGGAAGAAACCTTGGGAGGAACCAAGACTCACAAAGGGGATCCATCCTCCTCTGATCAAACTATAGATTGAATTTTAAATGATCACCAATGAAGTGTCATTATGCTCTAAATCTTCAATTTAACCCTAAACTGGACCCCCAAATCTAACCCTGAGCCTAACCTCTTGCCCAATCCTAGCATAGTCAATAATAAACAAATACAGCATATATCATTTTTTGGGTGCTATAATTACTGGAGTAGAGACAGTTAGGATATACAGTGTATTGATGTGGCAGTGTAGTTGTAGACTTATGCAGAAACACTAACGCACAAGTGCACTGTTAGAAAAACATTGTCATTTTGGTGTCACTGTGGTTGTACCCTCAAGGGTACATTTTCAGTACCTTTAATTAAGGAACATAATTGTACCATATTCTATTTTATTTATGAATGTATATGTTTACAAATAATATTTACCCCATTTCATTTCTAGGACTTTTATGTTGTTATATTTTGCACAGTTCTGTAATGAACAACAACAAATACTCACCTCAGGGCGGCACGGTTGTGCAGCAGGTAGTGTCGCAGTCACACAGCTCCAGGGACCTGGAGGTTGTGGGTTCGAGTCCCGCTCCGGGTGACACTCTGTGAGGAGCGTGGTGTGTTCTCTCTGTGTCTGCGTGGGTTTCCTCCGGGTGACTGTCTGTGAGGAGTGTGGTGTGTTCTCTCTGTGTCTGCGTGGGTTTCCTCTGGGTGACTGTCTGTGAGGAGTGTGGTGTGTTCTCTCTGTGTCTGCATGGGTTTCCTCCGGGTGACTGTCTGTGAGGAGTGTGGTGTGTTCTCTCTGTGTCTGCGTGGGTTTCCTCCGGGTGACTGTCTGTGAGGAGCGTGGTGTGTTCTCTCTGTGTCTGCGTGGGTTTCCTCCGGGTGACTGTCTGCGAGGAGTGTGGTGTGTTCTCTCTGTGTCTGCGTGGGTTTCCTCCGGGTGACTGTCTGTGAGGAGCGTGGTGTGTTCTCTCTGTGTCTGCGTGGGTTTCCTCCGGGTGACTGTCTGCGAGGAGTGTGGTGTGTTCTCTCTGTGTCTGCGTGGGTTTCCTCTGGGTGACTGTCTGTGAGGAGTGTGGTGTGTTCTCCCTGTGTCTGCGTGGGTTTCGTCCGGGTGACTGTCTGTGAGGAGTGTGGTGTGTGATCTCTGTGTCTGCGTGGGTTTCCTCCGGGTGACTGTCTGTGAGGAGTGTGGTGTGTTCTCTCTGTGTCTGCGTCGGTTTCCTCTGGGTGACTGTCTGTGAGGAGTGTGGTGTGTTCTCCCTGTGTCTGCATGAGTTTCCTCCGGGTGACTGTCTGTGAGGAGTGTGGTGTGTTCTCCCTGTGTCTGCGGGGGTTTCCTCTGGGTGACTGTCTGTGAGGAGTGTGGTGTGTTCTCCCTGTGTCTGCTTGGGTTTCCTCCGGGTGACTGTCTGTGAGGAGTGTGGTGTGTTCTCCCTGTGTCTGCTTAGGTTTCCTCCGGGTGCTCCGGTTTCCTCCCACACTCCAAAAACACATGTTGGTAGGTGGATTGGTGACTCAAAAGTGTCCGTAGGTGTGAGTGTGTGTTGCCTTTTGAAGGACTAGCACCCCCACCAGGATGTATTCCCACCTTGTGACCCTGAACTGAATAAGCAACTACAGACAATGAATGAATGAAAGAAATATTCACCTCTCCTTCTGGTGAGAACTATGCAATGTACTTTTAGGGGACACAACTGGACTTTAACAACACTGTTGTACCTTCATAGGTACATTTACACTGTTTGTACCTTTAGTGACAGTAACGTACCTGTACCGTTATTTTTTTTTTTCTGAGAGTGTATATACACACACAATGGCATATGGCACTTGTGCAGAACAAAGCATAGACTCTGCATTGATTCAGCACAACAACATAAATCTGACTTAAGATGTCTCATTTCAAACATCCCCTTGAGACCCCCTCCAATTTGCATAGGGCATGATATCACTCTTCTCAAGCCATCTATGATAACAACTATTTCCTTTTAAAAAACCCACACTCTTCAGGACACGTGCTCTTGGTTTATATGCTATGCGTGTACACACGTAGTACCAGTTACTTAGGCTCACGCCATGTGTTATATGGCATTATGTATACTACATAATGCATTATAAATACAAGTGGCGTTACCAGGATTCATTTCTGAAGTTCTGTTTGATAAAATACAGTAAGAACACTGAGGCGCAGCCTAAAGGCAGAGAGCTGCAGAGTTTCTAGCTCGATGCAGGGAGGAAGAAAGTGCTTTAGACCTTGTTTACCTCCCTTCCCCAGACTACATGCTGTCCTCCAGCACGACTTTACACCGGGAAAGTAGCTGTGCTCTGAGAAGCAAATAATAAGATCATCCAATGATTGTGGGCAAGGGCTCCAAGCTATAAAAAAATAAAAAATAAAAATAAATAAATAAACAGCAGCCTGTCAGACTGCATCCCCTGTAATTGGACGGCTTAAGAATTACCCCCAATTTTCTGTGGTCATAACACAGTGTACCTAAATATTTACAGCCAGGTCCTCAATTCTCAAGTCTCATTTATCCAGCGGAGTCATGAAGGAGTGAAAACGATGAAATCACCTGTCCATCCATCTATCCATCCTCCATCAGTCAATGTCACTGTCTCTCAAGCGTATCTGTCTGTCACACAGAAAACTAAAGCCTGGTTCTCACTTCACACAACCGTGGGCATAATTGCCTCACTGGAACAACAGTGCTGTCAATGTTAGCAATTTGCTGCTCTGCATACTTCCATTCTGCCTCCTTTCACTCTGTTTTTCAGCGCTCAGGACCCCCACAGAGCAGGTGTGATGTGGTGGTGGATCATTCTCAGCGCTGCAGTGACACTGACGTGGTGGTGGTGTGTTAGTGTGTGTTGTGCTGGTGTAGAGTGGATCAGACACAGCAGTGCTGCTGGAGTTTAAACCCCTCAGTGTCTGGACTGAGAACAGTCCAGCCAACAGGACAGGAGTGTGACACTGCTGTGTCTGATCCACCAGTACAACGCACTAAAGAGTGGTTCATAGCTCACACTGATGTATTGTCTGAATTGCATCACTGTTCCTGGCGGCTGTGTATTCTACACCCGAGTTTGGGTGGTGTTGCTGGAAGCTGTTATTGCCAGCACAGTAGAAACAAGGAAGAAAGGGAATCCCTAGTGTCCACACACCCAACACACACACACACACACACACACACAAACACACACACACACACACACACACACACACACACAATACAGTAAAAACAAAGCTGTTGAAACAATCAATACAACAAGAGTTGGGCAAATTTATTTTATTCATCTGCTGGCTCTGTGCCATGGCAGGACACAGTCATTTCAAAGTGTCTAATATATTTGAGTTTTAATTAATTAGATACTTTAATCTGTGTCACTGCAGCACTGACGATAATCAACCCCCCAATTCATACCTGCTCTGTGGTGCTCGTGAGCTTTGAAGATGCAGAGCAACAGGATTCTAATATTGGCAGAACTGTGGTTTAAGGGCAATGTGTGTGTGGCTCAGCTGTACACACAGAGTTTATATAATCTCCTTGGAAAAGCATTGAGAGATAGAATGGGACACACTGGAGGAGCATTGATGTCAGCATTGTGGTGGTAGGAGCCTTTATGCCTCTTGAAGCGAGGCGTAGAGCCCCGTTTTCTGGGAATAGATTAATTGAGGGAGGCCTCAGCTCATGTTGTCGTCTTCCCGTTAGAGGACAGGACATTTCCGGACACTGATCTGACATTCTGATCTGTCCACTCTGGGATAATAACCACCCCCATTCAGCACCGAGGAATTAAAGCTCTGCAATTTCCTTAATGGATGGCTGGCTATGAATTCTTTTCATTTTTTTTCCCTCTGTGCTGGAAATGGAAAAGTGGGCTGTGGGTTGGCACACGGTGGCTGCTGGGATTTATAAGTTAATCAGGCGGTTTGTGTAGGACGGTCCTCATCTCCTGGACTCTGCCAGGCAGAAAGAGAACAAGCGGGGAGCAAGAGGTTTAATTTCAGGTTCGATTGGTCACTGTCTGTGTGCTCGCTTCTAAATTATCCGGACTTGACCTTTGGGTTTTCTTGGCCGATGGATTTTAATTCCTCTTGCGAGTGGGATGACAGTGTGGAGTCACGGTTAAATTATCCACATTCAACCTTTTGCTGCTGGCGCTTAGAACTGACACATGCAGCGTTGCATATCTTACACGACTCAACACACGGGGAGATAGTTTCAGTCATATTTCACCATCAGATTTTAGCCAACAATATTTATAAAGGATCTCAATTATCAGTTAAATATGGTTTCTACATAGTGCAGCTGACCTGAGATGAAGAATTAATCAGCGTTTTATTCTCAGGAATAACCTTATGCTCACTAGAGTGGGTCCCCCAATAGGCTTAGAATAAAATGGTGGACACATCCAAACTATTAGTTGTCAGTGTAATGGCTGCTCCATAACCTAAAGAAAAGTGATCGACGTATACGACTGAATTCATCCTAATAATAGTCATTTAACATTACTCGAATAAATGCATTATTTGTCTCTGTGAAGGTGCCCCCTACTGGACAAGACAACTACAAAAGAGGCTACTGAAACCTGATTTATGCCTCTTCACTGAATCAATGCAAAGCCTACATTGTAGTCTGCTTCAATACCCTATGCCATTGTGAGTGTTTATACCTGACCTTTGGTGTGTCTTATTTGCCCAGCAAAAACACAGCAGAAACACTAGGGTTAAATCTCAAATACACTATACAGAATAATATATTGTGGCATCTAAACAGTACAGGAGCTTTTATAGTATCCCATTCCAAACCCATAGGCATTAATATGGAGTTGATTCATTCTTTAGCAGTTTTGGGACTGTGCCGTTATTGAGTCAGCAGAGCACTGTGCACCTCAGCACTCAGCGAATTCACTCTGTTTATGTAGTCTACCTCTTTGTGGCTGAGTTGCTGTGGTTCCAAAGCACTTCCACTTTTCAGTAACAGTTGCTCATAGAATATCTATGAGGGAGGAAATTACACAATTTCTTGTTTGTTACAGTTCTTGTTTGTCATACTGTTATAGTGCCTCGCTTTTGTATTTAGGATGACCAATTATTTTACAAATGTTTGTAAAGCAAGACTGCATGTGCATACGTGCTTGATTTTATAAACCTGTGGCAATGAAATTGAATGAAACACTTGGATCCAGTGATTAGGTTCTGACGCGATTGTCCATATAGTGTATCATCCTCAGATTTAGGTAGTGCACAATGTAGTGGTGCAGACACATTAGTTTTGAATATTTGTAATGCACTTTATAGTGTTTCACGTCGGACCAGTAGCAGAGCCAGTACAGAATTATACACTGATGTACAGCCAGCCAATCAGAATCCTGACAGTGAAGCCAGATTAGAGCGCTAACCGTATCGAACTCTGTCAAATTGTGGGCGGAGCATCTGTGGCTGTGACTAGAGCATAGTATATATGAAGTGGCAGGAACAAACAGATCTAATGGTAGCACCTGGGTGTTTTTTCCCACGTAGGTCATTGCTCCTTAGTGAGTGTTTGTTTTTTGTAGGCATAACCTCGGATAATCTCTTTTGTTGTGGTTGTCATCATCGGAGTGCATAGTGTAGTAGAGGAGGTTCCCCCAGGTTATGCCATAAGGCTGTGTGGGACCTACACATTACTTACAGCATATACTCTGCACTGAAATATAAATTGGCTTTAACTGGATGTTGCACAAATTTTCTGAGAGTTTGATGGCATCCAGCCATGAGTGCATTAATGAGGTTATCTCCTGATAATGGGCAATTAGTTAATCACTGGGTCATGAATGCCCCACCAACTCATTCCTAAAGTTCTTTCTCACTCAAGAGAACACAGTTCTGCTTCGTAACCCTGTGCGGCACCTCTAGCCCATGTGTGGCTATGAGTTTGGTGACCTTAGACTATGCTTTTTTCTCCAGAGCATCCCATTTCATTTGATACTGTTACTGCTCTTATGACCAGACTAAGTTCAGTAGTCCCATGACACTCAGGGTTAAACAATCTTATCCACAAAGGGCTGGTCCAGCTGCAGGTTTCTGTTCCAATTAAACTGAAGCACACACTATTTAACTGTTTAGAGGGGGGACTAGTTGATTAAACAAGTAGAATCAGGTGTACTCTGCTTAACTGGAGTGAAAAGACTGGTGACCCAGGCCTTACACCCTCAACCATCCCCAGTGAAATGAGCTTGAGAAGGTTCTACAGAATTTTGGAACACATAGAATAGGGATGAAAGGAAGTCAAGTGTCAGCCCACTGCAGTCGGTCCCACTCACCTGAGTCTCTTGGTTTATTTTTAGCCTCCTTATTAGCATCAGCCGGCTAATGTAGCAGCGTGATTTCACGGTGGTGTTAATCTCAGGCGAAGGGTGACGGTATAATCGACTCAATCAAGGCTCCAGCGCCAAGTCAGCCACACTCCCAGAGCCCTGTGCTGGCGTCACGCTGATGATAATTGGTTCGTTACTGTTATTAATGAGGAGAAGGGGTGGTGCAGGATTCAGGGAGATAAACACGCTGGCTAATAAGCTTCTGTCTGTCCAAACTGTTTCTACATCAATGAGCACATCAGCAGTCAGGCTCCTGCAGATGCGTACAGCTGAGGATGACAATGAGATCCTCTCAGGGAGCGGGGACAGCTCGAGAAAATTTGGGAAGTGTCTTGTAATGTCGGACACATGCCATTGTTATATTTATATACAGGAGACCCTCGGATAACCAGAAAACACCCCATGATATGTACATTAACCCTTTGATGGCCCACATAGCTGTGTGATAGTGATGAAGATGAGTTTGCTACAAAGACCCAGAAGTTGTGGGTTTGAGTCGCATTCTGGTTGACTGTCTGTGAGGAGTGTGGTGTGTTCTCCCTGTGTCTGCGTGGGTTTCCTCCAGGTGACTGTCTATGAGGAGTGTGGTGTGTCCTCCCCGTGTCCGCATGGGTTTCCTCTGGGTGCTCCGGTTTCCTCCCACAGTCCAAAAACACATATTGGTAGGTGGATTGGTGACTCAAAAATGTCCGTAGGTGTGAGTGAATGTGTGTTGCCCTGTGAAGGACTGGCACCCCCTATAGGGAGTATTCCCACCTTGCGCCTAGTGATTCCAGGTAGGCTCTGGACCCACCACCTCAGGACCCTGAACTGGATAAGCGCTTACAGATAATAAATGAATAATGGTGATGGTGTGATGGTGAGTGAAGTATGGAGCTGGGTGGTTTCTGACTGGTTTGATGGATGAGGTCCTGCTGACTGTTCTGATTTGAGGAGCATGTTTGAATAAACACTTACAAGAACCCGAACCTCTCAGCTTGACTCCTTGGAAATGCCTCCATGCCTTGGTGTAATCTGCATATGGTTAGAAAAGGTGGATCCTGGATCTGGAGTGAAGCATCTGGAAGCATTCCAGTGTGGGAAAAAAATAAAATAAACACTTCTTCAAAATGCATTTATTCAATTGTAGCTTATTTTTTCATGAAACACAGGGACTAAGGTGTTAAGTTTAAGGTGTTTCAGTCAAATAATTTGAAATATTTAAAATAAAATAATATTAGACTAGATTACCATATGTAAATTAAAGAAGTTAGTCGTTGTGTGTAATGTAAAAAGAAAAAAAAATAGCAATTTGTCAATTTTGATCAAAATATCAAACATCTGTTAACATTTAAACCTCAAGTGATTCCACATCTGAGTAGCTAAAGGTCCTCTACAAACATCACAAACAACATATGGCATGTGGCTGCCTCATGTAAGTACTGTTTAATTGCAACTGAAAGATGCACTGACAAAAGTATGTAGTATAAATAAAAATATTATGAAGTTGTGTGATGATGATGATAATGATGATGACATTCTGGTGTGATGCTACGCAGTAATCCTAACTTCCTTTTCTTAGGGTGGTGCAGTGGCACAGCAGGTAGCTCCAGGGACCTGGAGGTTGAGGGTTAGAGTCCTGCTCCAGGTGACTGTCTGTGAGGAGTGTGGTGTGTTCTCCCTGTGTCTGTGTGGGTTTCCTCCGGGTGACTGTCTGTGAGGAGTGTGGTGTGTTCTCCCTGTGTCTGTGTGGGTTTCCTCCGGGTGACTGTCTGTGAGGAGGGTGTTCTCACTCCTCACAGTAATGAGTACTCACCGAGTAATGAGTGTTCTCTTTTTGGGAAACTTGCTCTCAATTTTTGCCTGCATCTCACGATTAGAGTTAATCTCAAACCAGCTTTACTTTCTCTTCAGATATGAAAAGAAAAATAAATCCCCTGTGTTTGTGTTCTGTGAGAGGAAGCACTCAACTCGAAAGGTCTAAAAGGGTGTTGCTCTGTCAATAAGTCATTACTTGACACAAATGACAAAACCATAACAGTGGACTGGCCCAGACCTCGACATTGTTGAATGGGTATGACTGTCCAGGGTTGTCTGTGCTTTCCTCTTGTACACTGGGGCTGCCCTGGGATGGTGTGAGAAAAAAGGTGGTGTATGTGGGCAGCAGTGGCCTTAAGGTCGGAGTAGTGTGTTTGTGTGTGTGTTCACTGCCACTGAGGTCAAATTTTGTTTCACAACCCATGTCTCGGAGGAAGCACATGCTTGTCCTTCCCCTCCCAGGGTGGGCATCATGTGTGAGGGGGAGTTCAGCTAACAGCTAACAGAGTGGAATAATAGATAACTAATGATGGAGTGATAATATACCCACGAAAGTAGGGTAAAAAATATTAAAAAATAAGGACTAACACGTTAAAATGAAAAAGAAAAAAATCTCTATATGTTAAGGTTGGTCTCTGATTTTTGCACAGATACGTGTCCAGTACTAACAGGTCAGTTGAATGTCCAGCAGAAGTGGACGTGTGCTACAGCAGTTCCCAATGTGAGCTTTACTACATGTTTGTCAGATGTCGACTTGCTGAGGCAGATCTACCATGATTCTAACCTGGCTCTGATTTCCCTGAGGAGCCTAAAGACTTCGGTACAGCCTCCCCACCTGACAGCATGACTAACCTGCTATATGTGTGTGTGTGTGTGTGTGTGTGTGGCTCTGGGGGAAACCCTCTGTTATCCAGCGCTGCCGTTCTCTTCAGGATGAGCTCGAGAAAGAAAGGAAGAAAAAAAGGAAAGACAGTGGGGAAGGCGGACTCATTCTCTTCGGGTGATTACGTTTATCGATCCTCTGTGAGCTTCTTCACACAATTATCTCGCCACGTTGGAGACGGAGAAAACCTTATGCATCCCTGTCCACCTTGGGGGCAGCCTGGGAAATGAGGCTCCAGCGTCAAAGGTGTGAGCCCAATTAGAGCTCTGGATCAGCTGCCTCCCCGTACCTGGATTATAATCTCGGGTGGAGGCAGTAATTGGCAGATGTTGGATTTGGCAGTAGTTTTTCAAGGAAGAAAGAACCTTCTACTTGGATGTAGGACATACTTTACTTAGAAGACCATTATATAGAGGGTCTCTCAGTCTCTGAGTCATGTGACAGGTGCAGGGTAATATAATGTTAGGAGTCTAGTCTAGGGACTGACATCAATCCAGCATGGTGTACCTGCCTGAGCTGGGAACTGAACCCAAGTTTGCCAAGTGTTATCAACTACCCAGCCACCATACATGGGCAGGACATGCCCATATATAAAAAATGTTATAGAGGGTGTGCTCTGCTGGAAGCTGCCAAGTAAAGTTCTTCTTCATGTGTTTCTTCTTCTACCCCAACCATACATTATAACTTTAGCAAAATAACAACTAATCTGTCACAGGCATTTTGAGGGTTACCGTTGTAGAAAGATTCATAGAAAGAGATACCTACTAATGATTGTTTAGCAGACAGGGATTCTGGGATCTGTTTACTTTCTTGCTTGGCAAAAAACATCCTAAACCTTTGGACCTCTGCGTCATTGAAACAAGGCACCCATTAGATTTTCTACAGTGATTTGTATTTTTGTATTTTTTTTTTCATTTATTTATTATTTATTTATTTGCATAATTTGATGCATAATTACTGTTCATCAGATGAACTTTACATGAAAGAAAAAAGTAGTGGCTTGTGTAGTATATATATACGGGGGGGGGGCATTTATATGGATACACCTTAATAAAATGGGAATGGTTGGTGATATTAACTTCCTGTTTGTGACACATTGGTATATGTGAGGGGGAAAACTTTTCAAGATGGGTGTTGACCATGGGAGCCATTTTGAAGTCAGCCATTTTGGATCCAACTTTCGTTTTTTTCAATGGGAAGTAGGTCATGTGACACATCAAACTTCTTGGGAATTTCACAAGAAAAACAATGGTGTGCTTGGTTTCATAAAAAATATATATATATATATATATATATATATATATATATATATATATATATATATATATATAAAACCAAGCACACCATTGTTTATATATATATATATATATATATATATATATATATATATATATATATATATATATGCATGCCAGAGCCTAATTATTCTTTTAATAGCTGGTTAGCATTGCTAACAGTGTAAATTGCATTTAACTGCCAACCAAACATACTCCTGAAATAAATGTTAAAAACATTAATTAGACTAACTAATAAAATTAAGATTTATGTTTTAAGTAAAAAAGAAAGGGTTAACTATTATCTGCCTCTGCACTGAGAAGCTAATGTAGATAGCATTGGTTTTGACTGTTAGGTAGCTAGTGCTCTTCAATAATTATTATTTGTAAGAATGAGTAAATATCATGTTGAACTCATTTATTAATATTCAAAATCATTTACCTCTGAGTCGCTGAGTCTTCCCCATGGTTGTATTTATATGTGCTTCCACTAACCTTATTAAAAAGCTCAAAATTCTCCCTCAGATTCATCCTCCCTGCAACCATTGGAAAAATTAAATGGGTGAGTGGGGGGGACTAACTTTGATTCACTCTCACTCTAACACAGAGAGAGAGAGAGAGAGAGAGAGAGAGAGAGATGGACTATAGCCTGGACCTGAGAAAATGGACAGTGTATGTAGAAGAAGGTGGTTATAATATTATGGCTGATTTGTTTATTGTATGACAAATCTCAATTAGTGCACTGGATTCTGTGTGGCCTATTTGTTAAGAGTAGAGTTGTTTATCACTTTTATACACTTTCCTAATGTAATACTTGACAGACTAATGTTTTGGAGGTTTTTTTTTTTTTTTTTTTTTTTTTTTGAAAATCCAAGATTTAACTTTAGCAGTTTTGAGTAAGAGTTAATGGAATATAATATCCATTTAATGAGTGTATTTTAATGTAATATTACGCAATAATGAATGAATTACAGAAAGCCTTTTCTAGGTTAAGAATAAATAATTATTAGTTCCATTTTACAACAGATGTTATTATTAAATACAATGATGAAAGGCAGACAATGCAATCATTCATTCATTGTCTGTAAGCATTTGTCCAGTTCAGGGTTGTGGTTGGTCCAGAGCAAGGCAGGAACACATCCTGCAGGGGGCGTCAGTCCTTCACAGAGCGACATAACCTCACACCTATGGACAGTCACCAATGGAGTCACCAATCCACCTACCAATGTGTGTCTTTGCACCATGGGAGGAAACCCACACAGACATGAGGAAAACACAGCAAACTACTCACAGACAGTAACCCGGAGTGGGACTAGAACCTCCAGGTTCCTGGAGCTGTGTGACTGCGACACTACCTGCTGCACCACCGTGCGACCCTACAGACCAACAGGAATCCATTAAGAACCACTACAAATCCCTAATGGTTTTTAATGTTTTTTCAATCAGACAATTAACGCACAAACTGGAAAACCCACCTGTTGTGCATATATGTATAATATTTGATGACATTTGATAAATATAAATATATATGATTGTCTATAATATATGTCCACATATAGCCATGTATTATATTTTTTTATGGTGTTGCTCACTAACTATCTATATTGTTGGGCCACTTAGGCCAATAATAGGTTGTGCAAACAGAAAGGAACCTATGTTTAACATGTCCTGGCTGGGTAGACCTTACCTATAGCTGTTCATTACTTAAGATCAAGCTAAATTTCAGTCATGGAAAACCACTGGTTTGGAAGTGCTACCCCAGGTGCAGTCACCTGTGCCCAGAGGAAAACTGAAATTCATAACGGAAATGGACTACTCTTGGGAGTGAAAACCCAACCAGGAAAACCAAGATTGCCATGCCCTTAAGCAAGGAGATGCCTTGAACCCTGCAGAGTCAGAGTCCGAATCAATCCTGAAAGACATCCATCAATCTTGCACATGCAATCATCAACTCGCTAGAGGTGGGAGGTGAACCTGGGCCAAATGCACCACAGGCCAGTGCTCTACTAATTGAGCAAACTGGGTTCATGTGCCACCGCTGGCAAGTTGATGGTTGTCACTCTCTGAAGATTGATGGCTGGATGGATGCCTTTCAGGATTGCCCAGTTTTGGCAAGGTTAAAGTCTCAAAGACTTCAGAGTCCCTACGTTCTTAGGGAATTAGAGGCTAGATCTACTTCAATGACGCATCTCCTCTGGATTGTACAGAGGTCTTAAAGACCTCTAAAGCAGATGATCTGGAGCGAGTCTCATGAAAGCACCTTTAGCACAAATCTCCAAACCATTTCTGGAAGTAGTAGTCCTGCCTTAAACCTAGTTTAAGCTTTGTCTCCACCATATTTTACATATTCACATAGCCTATCTCCAGTGGTTACTGGTGTATCTCCCAGATTGTTCCTTGGATAAATAGCTTCAGTTTCCTCTTCCTAAAGTTATCCTGCATGTATGTAAACTACAGTATCCCATGCAGCCCAAGTGATGATGAGGGGATCTTGGTTCTCCTCAGTGATTCTTCCTCTTGCTTTTAGAAAGTTATACCTTTAGAGTCTTGGATCTTCTTAGTAAAAGTCTCTTATTTTTATTGCTGCGTTTTAATTCCAATTTCCACTTTCCCTCACACACTTCCGCAGACCATTTAGAAGTAACGCCTATAACATACAAGTGCATCCTTAAGTACATGGGGAGGAAGGGCAAGGGGTGTGGGATTTTCAATAAGACCACACTCACCCTCAGCTGCAAACATGAAAATACATCCCACTGAACTGATTCCCTTTGTCGTATTGACAAAAAAAGACTTCAGTGAGTAATCGGTTAGTTGATTTCAAGATTTATAACCTAACCACAGTGTAAAAGATATAACAATGTATTACACTTTTTTGAGATTTTAAGAATTGTGAATATTTGTTTGGTTTCAGCTTACACTTAAAAGCCCCAACATTGTTTTCACCGTTGCTATGTACACTGCTTCACTTTGCAATGCATTCTGGGCTAGATCTGCTTCTGAATTGGACATCATTTTTGACTCATACCCTCACCACTCAGAGGACTCATCTAACACGTTTCACTTCAGTTCATACAGAAATGTATTGACCATTAAAATAGTGTCAGGGTTTCCCCCAAAGGAAAGTGGTGAGAAAGTGGGCGAAGGCAAGTTAAAACCAGAATTAAAATGCAGGGTGTGAGTCCTAGTTCCTCTTCGTTTCTTCCTCAGAAAGATCCTTTCACCCTGAAAGGGAACATCTATGATTGTGGGGGAATGCTGATCTCTCTGGTTTATTTACATTCAGAATGTCTTTTAAGGTAGAGTGGTATGTTTGACTTGTCTGATAGGCTTATTTGTCAGTGTAGCAGTTAGCCGTCTCCCAAATTTGGAGACATTTCCACCTTAAGTGAATCAAAACAGCAAAAATATGACAATATTATCCACCTATGGAGCAGGACTAGAGCAAGTAAACGTTTGAAGAGAAGTCTAGCATACTGGACTGAGACAATCCAGGTTTTTTTTTAGCCATTTACAGGTACCGGGGCTTCGTAAATTATAAAAATAATTATAAAAAGCTGATTTATTTTCTTGTGTAGACTCATAGTTTCTGGGGAGGTAATGTCAGGCTACAGCACAGGGGGCGCTTCTGTGCATCCTACTGCATAGGTTTGAAACAGAAGCATAAATTGGCTTTCAGTTGGCCCTAGTGATTCTTCCTTTTGCTCTTTGAGAGGATCCAATCCTCACTTTCTCTTAGTGAGTTGATTTGGGACCTCATTTCTCAACCCTCACTGCTTTAGAGACAAACTTCTATATAAGTAAACCTGAAGCGGTAATGCAGTAAGTCATATTTCTCTGGTTTTCTGGGAACAGTGAGCACGTGGCAGAGCTAGGACTCTGAACCTGAGCATGGGATGTGGGCCTGCATGTCTGTAGGGCCTTTTTTTATTGCCAGGACCCAGTGATCTGGAACTACTTTCAGTAGCATTAATCTTATACCCTGCATGTCCAACTGCTTTAAAAGAAATGTATGGCCTCTGCAAGCCTCTCTCTTTTCCCTCAGATATGTCTTTGCCACCATGTCATATCAAATATCCATACAGCCCCTGCTCATTTTCTGCCTCTCCATGCCCCAGGACCTTCTGAGAGGCCGAAAGTGATGAAAAGTTAAGTGTTGGCTGAAGGCTCTGCGTGCGGTAGAGCACATTTACCTGCCTCCATCAATTTCAATTTGCTGCCCCACTGCCTCCCTCTCACACTCTCTGCATTCACAGCTGAAGGACTGTTTAAATAACGATGCCCAGAGATATGGATCCTTAATCAAACCGGAACGAAACTCATGAAGTCTGGGAGAAAAACACACATACATATATATTTGAAATCCATTTACTATTTCTCTATATTCTGTCCTTCCTTTCATCTCTGCACCACCCTTTTATTTAGAAATTCCATTAGCCACCAGGTCTTTATCTTCACCTCTTCTCTCTCTCTCTCTCTCTCTCTCGCTCTCTCTCTCTCTCTCTCTCTCTTCCTCCCGCACAAACACATCAGATGGAAGACAGCCTCAAATCCACTCAGTTCACACAATTTAAATCTGTTAGGGGACCTCCAGAGGCCATGGCCAAAGAAAATTCGTCAGAATCGTTTCACTCAGACAACGCTGACCGCTCCCAAAGGGGCTACTCTGTCTGTCGCTTCTGGAGCTCACTTTCTCCTGATCAGTAGAATGCAGTTGCACTGTGAGGGTTTGAATGGATCAGACACAGTAGTATCACTGCTGGACTGAAAATAGCCCACCAAGCCAACAGAGGGCAGCAACAGATGAGCTACTGTCTCTGACTACTCTCTCTGACTAGAGTGGACAGAGAGTGGACACAGGGTTTAAACTCCAGCAGCACTGCTGTGTCTGATCCACTCTACACCAGCACAACACACACTAACACACCACCACCACGTCAGTGTCACTGCAGCACTGAGAATGATCCACCACCACATCACACCTGCTCTGTGGGGACCCTGAGCATTGTGTGATGGGGGTAAAGTGGGCTAACAAGTAAAAACAGTTTGTAATTGCAGATCTACAGTGTGAAACTACATGGTCATTTAAGCAAAGCAGTGCGAAGGAAGGGTCCTGGGGTTGTGGGTTCAGCCCTGATCTGGCTGACTGTCTATGAGAAGTTTGGCGTGTTCTTTGAAGAAGTTGATCTTATATTTCTATGTTCAGATTGCCATGGATTTTAAAGTTCTTTTTAAACTATGCATGCTTCGGCAACTTCATACATTGGAGGGTTTGGAAGAGAGGCTGTGTCCACAGATCGAATCTTAAGGTCAGCAGAGTCCGGGTGGACATTCCCAGGGTGAAACAGAAGGACAGTGGAGGAGAAGGGTTTTGGTTTCAGGCTCCAGAGATTTTTGCAAGGTCTTAAAACATTAGTATGTATTTCACTACAAAGAGCAGCCCTGATTTTATGATTTGCCTGGTTATAAATTTCAGCTATTTAAATGTCTATTTAGTTATTATTGAACAAGCTCCCGTCCACTGGGGGTGCTGTTGCACTAAATACACTCAAACTCTCTGTTATGAACATGAAGAAGCGCCATAGAGACACAGCACAGTTTTCTGTAAATAATCGCATTACACGAACACTGTACTGTTTCTAATGGTTTGGTCGTTAGAGTTAGGTTTATGGTTTCATTCAGAATTAGGATTAAATATAGGGTTAAGTTTTGTATAAGGTGTTAGCGATAGCATTTCACAAGCACAACACACTGCTGCTTCTAATCGTTTGGAATTAAGAGATAAGGAGTTGAGGGAGTTTTTCCTTGCCATTGTTGCCCTTGGCTCACTCATAGGAGGCTTGGACCTGGATCTCTGTAAAGATGGTTTGTGACGACATACTCTTGAGAAAAGCGCTATATAAATTAAATATGATTGATTGTTAAGTTTAGGTTTAAGTGTTAGAGACAGCATTAGTCACTATTCACTTCACTTCATTCATTCATTATCTGTAAGCGCTTATCCAATTCAGGGTCACGGTGGGTCCAGAGCCTGCCTGGAATCATTGGGCGCAAGGCGGGAATACACCCTGGAGGGGGCGCCAGTTCTTCACAGGGCGACACACACACACACATTCACTCACACACTCACACCTACGGACACTTTGGAGTCGCCAATCCACCTACCAACGTGTGTTTTTGGACTGTGGGAGGAAACCGGAGCACCCGGAGGAAACCCACGCAGACACGGGGAGAACACATCACACTCCTCACAGACAGTCACCCGGAGGAAACCCACGCAGACACAGAGAGAACACACCACACTCCTCACAGACAGTCACCCGGAGGAAACCCACACAGACACAGGGAGAACACACCACACTCCTCACAGACAGTCACCCGGAGGAAACCCACACAGACACAGGGAGAACACACCACACTCCTCACAGACAGTCACCCGGAGGAAACCCACACAGACACAGGGAGAACACACCACAATCCTCACAGACAGTCACCCGGAGGAAACCCACGCAGACACAGGGAGAACACACCACACTCCTCACAGACAGTCACCCGGAGGAAACCCACGCAGACACAGGGAGAACACACCACACTCCTCACAGACAGTCACCCGGAGGAAACCCACGCAGACACAGGGAGAACACACCACACTCCTCACAGACAGTCACCCGGAGGAAACCCACGCAGACACAGGGAGAACACACCACACTCCTCACAGACAGTCACCCGGAGGAAACCCACGCAGACACAGGGAGAACACACCACACTCCTCACAGACAGTCACCCGGAGGAAACCCACACAGACACAGGGAGAACACACCACACTCCTCACAGACAGTCACCCGGAGGAAACCCACGCAGACACAGGGAGAACACACCACACTCCTCACAGACAGTCACCCGGAGGAAACCCACGCAGACACAGGGAGAACACACCACACTCCTCACAGACAGTCACCCGGAGGAAACCCACGCAGACGCAGAGAGAACACACCACACTCCTCACAGACAGTCACCCGGAGGAAACCCACACAGACACAGGGAGAACACACCACACTCCTCACAGACAGTCACCCGGAGGAAACCCACGCAGACACAGGGAGAACACACCACACTCCTCACAGACAGTCACCTGGAGGAAACCCATGCAGACACAGGGAGAACACACCACACTCCTCACAGACAGTCACCCGGAGGAAACCCACGCAGACACAGGGAGAACACACCACACTCCTCACAGACAGTCACCCGGAGGAAACCCACGCAGACACAGGGAGAACACACCACACTCCTCACAGACAGTCACCCGGAGGAAACCCACGCAGACACAGGGAGAACACACCACACTCCTCACAGACAGTCACCCGGAGGAAACCCACACAGACACAGGGAGAACACACCACACTCCTCACAGACAGTCACCCGGAGGAAACCCACGCAGACACAGGGAGAACACACCACACTCCTCACAGACAGTCACCCGGAGGAAACCCACGCAGACACAGGGAGAACACACCACACTCCTCACAGACAGTCACCCGGAGGAAACCCACGCAGACACAGAGAGAACACACCACACTCCTCACAGACAGTCACCCAGAGGAAACCCACGCAGACACAGGGAGAACACACCACACTCCTCACAGACAGTCACCCGGAGGAAACCCACGCAGACACAGGGAGAACACACCACACTCCTCACAGACAGTCAGCCGGAGCAGGAATCGAACCCACAACCTCAAGGTCCCTGGAGCTGTGTGACTGTGACACCTACCTGCTGCGCCACAGTGCCGCCCCTCATTAGTCACTAGGGTTAGGGTTAGCCATATGGCTAGGTTTAGGGTTATGGATATTATTATTATTAGTCACAGATGCTCTGAACACTAGTACACAGCATGTCTGATACTTTTAGTGCACCAATCTGGCCTCACTGTTTGTGTATACGCACTTCCGCATCTCATTGTGTACTGGCTCTGGTACTGGTCCGACGTGAATCAAAGACTGCCTTTTCTGCACGACTTGTGATTCGTCCTTTTACAGTAGTAGGCAGTCCTTGCCACATTAAGTAGCAAAAGGTAACAGACTCAGAGCGAGACTAGGCTAGTATTACTATTGATGTGTCAGCTTGGGTTACCAGACATTCATGTGAAAAATCCACAAATATAAATACTACACATTTTATGTGTGCCAGTTTTATTTAGTACACATTGTAGGACACACGTACATTTCCTTTTCCACTAGGTAGAGTTGGGTGTTAGTGGGGGGAGTCTCTTTAGATTTAAATCTAATGTCGAATCCCAGTGTGTTAGTGTCACACTCTGCCCAGTGTGTTATTTGTGTTCTGGTTTGTTTTGATGTCTCTCAGATTGCTGTCTGCATGCTGTTTATATTTTGGTTCCCTGTGTCCACCTGTCCTCGGGTCGTCCCCTCTGTTCTGGCCCCTCTCCGGTGAAAGTTGATGTCCCAACAATGATCACTATCTCCCTTTATTCACTATATTCCCCCTGTGCTCCTCCTGGTGTCAGGGTTTCATGCTGCATTGTGTTCCTTCGCCTTTGCACTGCATCCTGCCTCTTCACCACTGTGCACAACGCAGCAGATTGATCTGAACATGGCTACAGCCACATAACGCAGAAACACAAATGTGTAGTGGTTCCTACGTGTCAGGGAGGCGGGTAGCTTTTCTTAGAAGCTGATTTGTGCAAAATCCCTTGAAGTCATTGACATTCATTACACTTTCTATGAGATCTCCAGGAGAAGCTCAGCACTGCAGTGTTCTCCAGCCCACGGAGTGATATCTTCCTTTAAAAATGTAAGAGATTAATTTGAAATGCTCCTCTATTTTCCTGAGGCGGCCCCTCTGGCCAGCAGCCCTCATTCTACACTCATTTCCTCATTACACAGCATCAACGAGGATTTATCCAGCAGTGATGTTTTCCACTTTCTGCACTTATCCTTCTATTCACCAGCTGCACCCCCCCCCCCCCACACACACCACCCCCCAGCTCCATGCTCCAGTCTCTTCAGAAAACTGGTTCTCAGGGTGTACACTCAACTGTGAAATGTGCCTTGATACAACCAAAATGTGTGTGTGTGTGTGTGTGTGTAGTTTCACACACTCACCCAGTCACTCACACACTCACACCTGTGGACAGTTTCACACATTCACCCAGTCACTCACACACTCACACCTGTGGACAGTTTCACACACTCACCCAGTCACTCACACACTCACACCTGTGGACAGTTTCACACACTCACCCAGTCACTCACACCTGTGGACAGTTTCACACACTCACCCAGTCACACACACACTCACACCTGTGGACAGTTTCACACACTCACCCAGTCACTCACACACTTACACCTGTGGACAGTTTCACACACTCACCCAGTCACTCACACACTCACACCTGTGGACAGTTTCACACACTCACCCAGTCACTCACACACTCACACCTGTGGACAGTTTCACACATTCACCCAGTCACTCACACACTCACACCTGTGGACAGTTTCACACACTCACCCAGTCACTCACACACTCACACCTGTGGACAGTTTCACACACTCACCCAGTCACTCACACACTCACACCTGTGGACAGTTTCACACACTCACCCAGTCACTCACACACTCACACCTGTGGACAGTTTCACACACTCACCCAGTCACTCACACACTCACACCTGTGGACAGTTTCACACACTCACCCAGTCACTCACACACTCACACCTGTGGACAGTTTCACACACTCACCCAGTCACTCACACACTCACACCTGTGGACAGTTTCACACACTCACCCAGTCACTGCAGCGCCACCTTGCTCCCTGTAGGCTATGTAGGAGGATCTGAACATGTGTACTGTAACAAAAAGCACAAGAACAGAGGAACTAGGGGAGCAGGACTGATGCAGCGATGCAGGAAATGGTGCATCTGTTGCATGTAAAGCTTGGCGCCGGTCTCTGACACATACATCCATCTTCATTAAAGAGGAAAACGGCGGAGGAAGTAGTGGCCCTCAGCGAGAAAGGTTCCGTCCCCCTCACGCCTGTCAGATCATTCATTTCATCCTGCTTCTCAGCTCCGGAATCACAGCAGACAGATCGGAGCGTGTGGGAAATTGATGAAGTGTCTGTGAATAAGAGGAATGAATTGCACGGCTCAGGAGTGTTTATTTTAGCTAAGCTGTGCTTTGTTATAGCTCAGGGTTTAATGCAGCTGAGACTGCTGTGATGAATCTTACTCCGGGGTCTTCTTCTCTTACAGGAGCCATTAGTCACTAACACCTTCTAAAATTAGCGGGCACTATTCCGTACTGTTATGTACATCTTATAAAAACTCAGGAGAACCAGCTTGCTTTAGAGTGTCTAAGAGAAATGTTTATGCTCCACAGAGCGCATCCCTCACATGGGGGCAACCGTGGTTTAAATGGGAAAGACCTGTTGTCACATTCCTCCTCCTCAATTTTATTTTTAATTATTTATCCTTACATTTATATAGCGCCTTTCTAGAAACCCAAGGATGCTTTACAATCAACACCTCTCAGAACGCCATTCCATTCAACACTCAATCCACACACACACTGGTGCGAAGCAGCAGCCAAACGCGCACAGCGTACGCTTGACCCGGAATGACTGTCAACCTGGAGGACTGCATCGGGCACTAGGGCTTCAGCCAGGACAAATTTAAATAACAAAGAAAAGAAAGCATTGAATACATAGGAATATTATTGATTTCGTACTAATGTCACTCAGATATTAAAACCTTGATTGTATGTTCATTTATTCATTCATTCATTCATTCATTATCTGTAACCGCTTATCCAGTTCAGGGTCGCGGTGGCCTACCTGAAATCATTGGGCGCAAGGCGGGAATACACCCTGGAGGGGGCGCCAGTCCTTCACAGGGCAACACACACACACTCACACCTACGGTCACTTTTGAGACACCAGTCCACCTACCAACGTGTGTTTTTGGACTGTGGGAGGAAACCGGAGCACTCGGAGGAAACCCACGCAGACACAGAGAGAACACACCACACTCCTCACAGACAGTCACTCGGAGGAAACCCACGCAGACACAGAGAGAACACACCACACTCCTCACAGACAGTCACCCGGAGGAAACCCACACAGACACAGGGAGAACACATAACACTCGTCACAGACAGTCACCCGGAGGAAACCCACACAGACACAGAGAGAACACACCACACTCCTCACAGACAGTCACCCGGAGGAAACCCACACAGACACAGGGAGAACACACCACACTCCTCACAGACAGTCACCCGGAGGAAACCCACGCAGACACAGGGAGAACACATAACACTCGTCACAGACAGTCACCCAGAGGAAACCCACGCAGACACAGGGAGAACACACCACACTCCTCACAGACAGTCACCCGAAGGAAACCCACGCAGACACAGAGAGAACACACCACACCCCTCACAGACAGTCACCTGGAGGAAACCCACGCAGACACAGAGAGAACACACCACACTCCTCACAGACAGTCACCCGGAGGACACCCACGCAGACACAGGGAGAACACACCACACTCCTCACAGACAGTCACCCAGAGGAAACCCACGCAGACACAGAGAGAACACACCACACTCCTTACATACAGTCACCCGGAGGAAACCCACGCAGACACAGAGAGAACACACCACACTCCTCACATACAGTCACCCGGAGGAAACCCATGCAGACACAGAGAGAACACACCACACTCCTCACAGACAGTCACCCGGAGGAAACCCACGCAGACACAGAGAGAACACACCACACTCCTCACATACAGTCACCCGGAGGAAACCCATGCAGACACAGAGAGAACACACCACACTCCTCACAGACAGTCACCCGGAGTGGGAATCGATCCCACAACCTCCAAGTCCCTGGAGCTGTGTGACTGTGACACTAACCTGCTGCACCACCGTTCAGCCCTGATTTGTTTGTAAATTACGTAATTTCATACTTCCAGTAGCAGTTATATCAACAATAATATACTATATGTTTGTTTTAATTAAAAGTGCAATTAACCATCTGTAAAACAACAATAACAAAACATTAAATATAGTTACATCACTGCCAGTATTTTACTCTATTTACTGGATTGTTTTTTTTTTTTTTAATACAACGGTAAACTGTCATTGTAAATGCAGATGTTGTAATGCAGATGTGGGAGGAAAACAGAGCACCCAGAGGAAACCCACGCAGATACAGAGAGAACACACCACACACCTCACAGACAGTCATCTCTGTATAAAAAAATATATATATATATGCTGGTAATTTAACAGGGAATTGTTTTACAGTAAGATTTAATATTGTTGCTCCTGGGAGCGCCCTACAGTTGCAGAGTGTTTTTCAGTTTCAGTACCGTCTTGAAAGGAGAGAGTAATGGTGGCTGGTTGGTTTCCGTACCCTCTTCCAACAGTTACATGCGTTTTCTGCAGCGCTGAACCTGGAGTTGCAACAACAGAGGCTTTGACTCTCAATTACAGCTCTGTGAAGCATCACAATAATTCTGAAGCTGTGATATTAAGATACAAATAGTTGCTCTAATCTGCTACTAAAATGATCCTCAGCCATAGATGAGCCTCCTTGTCCCAGACAGCAGACTGATCCTGGACCAGGTCTGGCCCACGTCCTCCATTATCGCGGTCCATTGGTAACACGTGTTGACAGAACTTGAGCGGACCCCTCCTGCTGGCCACACAAGGGCACACATATGACCCCAGAGGTCAGAGTTTGGGCCATGTTTTGTTCACTTGCAGTTGGCCAGCACCAGTGCTTCAGCTGTGCCGCAGCTTTGACAGAAGTGGCCCACATCTGCATGCTGTCTGGAGTGGAGATTTAAAACCCCCATGTTTTTACCTCAATATTAACCCTATCTAAAAGAGAAAAAAATACAGTTTCCATATTATTTTGGAGCATTTCTATTGGTCCATTTTTTCATGTCATTTTCCCACAGTGTAAAGGACAGCCGCTGTGTTCCAATGATGCAGCAAACTAAGAACTAACAAATGGAGATACATGTTTTTCATTGGACAGAGACGACATGTGATAACATTTGGAGAAGCTGTTGCAAATTAAAGTGGACGAAGCCCAACAGACTATTCATGAGTATGATATGATATGGAACAAACACTATGCAAAGACCCGAGACTCAAACACTCAAACACCACCCCGTTTCACATACCCCACTGGAGCATTGCCTCTGACTGTTGTAACTTGACAAACTAATCACACTCACAGACTATTCACTCCACACTTCTATCCCTATAAACACAACACACTTCAGTTATACTGCAATAAATAAGTACTACTCGTTCCAGAGACACAGGTTGCTGGGTTCAATCAAGGCGCACATTGCTCAGACCCGTATCACACTTAGCTGTAAACAGTACTGAGATAAACATCACTATAGTCTCAGAAGCATTGCTTCATCTAGTGTTCACGCATCTTCTGAAGAAGGGAGGAGACTCCATCTGCTGGATGAAGGGAGTAAGTGACATTCTCCACACTTCCCTGCTCCAAAGAAAAAGTGCCCATCACAGTTCTTTGATCCTGGAGCTGGAGTTATCAGAGTTCACAGTGCCACTTTAAAACTTCAAACACCAACATTCAACTGCTAGAGAGAGCGAGAGAGAGAGAGAGAGAGAGAGGGAGAGAGAGAGAGAGAGAGAGAGAGAGAGAGAGAGAGAGAGAGAGGGAGAGAGAGAGAGAGAGAGAGAGAGAGGGAGAGAGAGAGAGAGAGAGAGGGAGAGAGAGAGAGAGAGAGAGGAAGAGAGGAAGAGAGAGAGAGAAAGAGAGGAAGAGAGAGAGCGAGGAAGAGAGAGAGAGAGAGAGAGAGAGAGAGAGAGAGGAAGAGAGAGAGAGAAAGAGAGGAAGAGAGAGAGAGAGAGGAAGAGAGAGAGAGAGAGAGAGAGAGAGAGGGAGGAAGAGGGAGGGAGAGATAAAAAGAGAGAGAGCGAGGAAGAGAGAGATAGAGAGAGAGCAGAGAGAGAGAGAGAGAGATTACATTTGAACACATTTGGTCAAACATAAATTAAGGCACAATAATTAAATTTTAACGTTAACAAGCAGCAAGCATTATTATTATTATCATTATTATTATTATTATTATTATTATTATTATTATCATTATTATTATTATTATTATTATTATTATTATTATAAGATAAAATAAATCAGATAAAAGTGCCTTTTAGCCCTGAATGAATCAGTTAATGCTCCACAAAATGGGTTCCTGACCTGAGGGTGGCCATATTTAACATAGCTATAAGCCAAAATCTCTGACATATCCAGGCCACTAGGTGTCAGTATAAGACTCTTTCATAACATGAAAAAGAGATTCACAAGAAAAAAAGACGGACTGCTCCTTTACAGGCTTTAGTTTCTGATCAAAAATGAACTGATTGATAGAAGGGCCCTTTTCCATGATTAAGGGGTTCTTTAAATCACAAAAAGTTTCTTGTAAAAAGGCCTCTATACAGCACCAAAAAAACTGTTCTCCTATTGATTCAATGTCAAGCTTGTTACAATAGAAGAACTGTTTCTAAAAGGGGCTATTTAGGAAGATGTAGCATCTTCACCATGAATCTGTTCAGGGTTCTATCCAGAACCATTTTCTTTAATAAAGAACCCCGGTAGAATCATCATTTTTAAGTGTGTAGGCAGTGAAAGGAAGGCACCATTTTACCTGCCGTTACTTCACCATCCTTTATACATCCGGATCTTGTTCATCTGGTGGAGCTTCACTGTGATGTTGTACTCCACACTTCCTCTGTGTTTCCCCCCATTGAGTAAGACATGATACCTTTTGTCATAGTAGTGATGCCAGCTCCCGTCTTCTCTGGCTCCAAATCCAAATACGTTCACCTGAACAGAAGGCAACCCCAGTCTCTGTCGTTGTAAATCCGTGTCTTCATTGTTATAAACCAATGTTATATAAACACTTACAATCTAGTGTGTCTTTGTATAAAGGCTTTAATTGACTTTTTCTAATCCAAGCTGATGCTGAGTATTTGCCTGAAGCCTGCTGTGATCAGAAATAACTCTAGGTGATAGTTACGTTCAAATCTAGATGACCGTGCTTCTGCTGAGTGTTGATCTGCTGTGTGTTTGTGTGTAATGGTCAGAACATGTCGTCCAGCCTGTCGTTACCTGGTCACAGATGTGCAGGGATAAGATCAGCATCATGAAGCCGGTGGAGGGATACGTGCCTTTTTTCCGGAGCCAGCTCTCGTAGACGTATTTCATGAATTCAGGATGTAGTACCATCACCTTTAAGAGCACAGAATGAACAAAGTAGTTGGGCAACACCCAGAACACCCCAGTGAAGGTGAGCTTTTCTTTGGGTACTGGTAGTGAGGCTCTTACCTTGTCCCTGTCTGCGTTTATTGTAGGTTTCACATTAAAATAAGTGCTGCAAAACAACAATAACATAATAAAAACAGTGATATGAGAGAGAAAACTGTTGTTTCTTGTTATTCATGAAGATTTTGCTGGAAATTCTCCTCGGTTTTAAGTTCCACATGTCAGAGAGTCTCTTGGTAGGGTGGGTGCAAGTATCAGCTCCCTGTCCTCTCAAACAGAAGTGACCGTCCACCTGGAGGACTGCATTGGGCACCTAAGGAGAATGCACACTGCCCAGATCTGTCACATCTGCTGACAGATTATGTTGATGACTAGTAGCGTTCTCCCCCTGTCTAAACAGCCCTGTTCAGAACGACTAGCTTCAGCGCCTATTCCTTTAAATGATAACGAGCCGCCCTCTGTTCACCCCAACCCTGAGTGCACAGCAGTGAGGAGCAGAAGCTCTTGTTTTGTTTTGTTTTGTTTTTTAGCCGTTTTCACTCGGTTCTCTTTCTTCTCTGGTTATGTTTTCTCCGTTTGTACTCAGTGCTTGTTGTGTCTGTTTTGCTGCATTTAACCTCGTCTTTGTGGTCTCATATAAACGTGTCCAGCGCTGTGATTGGACAGACTCGGACAAGGGGGAGGGGCAATTCTAAAGTCTCTGCACTTGATGTCAGAATCAGAGTAGAATCAGAATGGCCTGTTATTTCCCATGTTTTCTGATTTAGGCACCCCACTAAAATTGACTGGGTGGTTTTGTTTCACAGTGTGGGTTGGTGGGCTCTAGATCTTTGGAAAAAATGTCGTTTTGAATTAAAATACGGCCATGTTCTAATTTTGTACAGAATTCTAAGTGAGGAACAGTGTTGAAAGCACCTTGTCTAATATCAGGTCTTATATTCCTTTAGAGCTGTGGTCAGGTGCGCACTCACCGTGTGATATGTTTGGTGGTAAAGATGCTAATAAGCCACTGTAGATCCTGGATTTTAAACGGGACCAGGACGAGATGGGTGGAGTTATCAAGGTCCATAGCACTCTCAGGGTACAAGGCTCGGTGAGTGGTCCTTGAGCCAACGTCCTTCTCGAAACCTGCAGTCGGACCCCTGTTCATCCTGTGGGACAGTTTAAGGCTTTGAATGTTTCGTGCTGTTGTACAGTGGCCAACAACAGGGGCATGAACTCTGAGGCAAAGTGAGATTAATGTGGGATGGGGGTATTAATTTGAGCCTAAGACCCATAATATCTGCAGCCATATCTAAAGGTAGGTATCCAAAGCCATAAAAACAATTGTTTAAGGATGAACACAGAGAGGTTTACATGAGAATTAAATGTTGCTTTATGGTCACTGTACAAAAGTACAATTAAACATGACAACTGCATTTAACCCATCCGTGGCAGTGAACACACACCAGGAACACACACTGGAGGGGGCGCCAGTCCTTCACAAGGCCACACACACACACACACACACATTCACTCACTCACACCTATGGACAGTCTTCAGAGCCGCCAATCCACCTACCAACACACCACACTCCTCACAGACAGTCACATGGAGGAAACCCACACAGACACAGAGAGAACACACCACACTCCTCTCAGACAGTCACCTGGAGGAAACCCACGCAGACACAGGGAGAACACACTACACTCCTCACAGACAGTCACCCGGAGGAAACCCACGCAGACACAGAGAGAACACACCAAACTCCTCACAGACAGTCACTCGGAGGAAACCCACTCAGACACAGAGAGAACACACCACACTCCTCACAGACAGTCACCTGGAGGAAACCCACGCAGACACAGGGAGAACACACTACACTCCTCACAGACAGTCACCTGGAGGAAACCCACGCAGACACAGAGAGAACACACCAAACTCCTCACAGACAGTCATCTGGCGGAAACCCACGCAGACACAGGGAGAACACACCACACTCCTCACAGACAGTCACACGGAGGAAACCCACGCAGACACAGGGAGAACACACCACACTCCTCACAGACAGTCACCTGGAGGAAACCCACGCAGACACAGGGGAGAACACACCAAACTCCTCACAGACAGTCCACCCGGAGGAAACCCACGCAGACACAGAGAGAACACACCACACTCCTCACAGACAGTCACCCGGAGGAAACCCACGCAGACACAGGGAGAACACACTACACTCCTCACAGACAGTCACCCGGAGGAAACCCACACAGACACAGAGAGAACACACCACACTCCTCACAGACAGTCACCCGGAGAAAACCCACGCAGACACAGAGAGAACACACCACACTCCTCACAGACAGTCACCCGGAGAAAACCCACGCAGACACAGAGAGAACACACCACACTCCTCACAGACAGTCACCCGGAGGAAACCCACACAGACACAAAGAGAACACACCACACTCCTCACAGACAGTCACCCAGAGTGGGATTCGAACCCACAACCAGGTCCCTGGAGCTGTGTGACTGCTTCTTTGATTATATGGATTTGTTAAATAATGAACACACTTGACTTAACATAAAAGTGTTCATTAACCTCTTAATCTAGGGATTGGATAGTAATCTCAAATAATACAGGACACATTCACAGAATATCACTGTAATAATGGTATTTGTTTATATTTTAATATTAGTTTTTTTCTTTGTTTTTTTGAGCAAATAGACCCTTACTGCTCAGAAAAAAAGTTTTTTTAAATCACATTCTCTCAGCTGCATGATAATTTTTTTGCATTTTATGTATTTTTAATACTGCAGCGGAGTTAACGTCTAAATAGTTGTTTTAATAATGTCGACAAAGCTGTGTGTTTTTTCATTAAAGCATGAAAATTAAAGTGATCAAAGAAACCACATTATAGTCCTGATTTCTGGTGATTAATAATGGTTATGTTTACTCAAGTGAAAATCATAGACAGATAATTTTTTTATTATTACATTTGTATGTACATATTTAACTGAGTAACGAGTCCTAATTTTACTCACTTTCTATTTAATTGGATTCCAATTCATTTGTGTAAGTTGAGGGTTTACTGTAGCTGTGTTAAATTACTGTGTATATTTGCACTGCAAACAGGTTTTGAATTGTGTAAATACATGTGACCATGTAGTAACATTTACTATATCATTGTGTAAAGATATACACTGTGTACTGTCCTTGGAACAGACTCACTGTGACTTTACTGGAGTACTGAATGTTACGACACGGAACACTGAGTACGATGATACACTGGGAACTTATTAGGGCTCAAGCCACTGACAGTGATACTGACATAAACATTCACATAAGTAGCGCTCAATATGTACTTGCACTGATTTGTTCTGATCTTGTATCCAAATGTATATGTGAGGTTTGGTATAGACCAGTGGTTCTCAAACTTTTTTAAACCAAGTACCACCTGTTATCAAATCAAAGCCCACAAGTACCACCTGTGAACTGTCTTGCTTGAATATTTGTAATGTGCATGCATTACACAAAGTAATTCTACTTAATTATTAAACATTATAGAGCGAAAACAAATCATTAGGCTTAAACTGAATGTGAAAAAAAAACATGATAAAAATGTTTAAAACAATTTAAAATAATACAATAAAAAAAGAACTAAAGTGCCACTACAGAATAAAAGTGCAGAGTGTTTTAAACCGAGCTGTAGCTGCTCAAACAGGAATGTTTTAAGTCTTGATTTAAAACTGTCTAATGTCGATGCTCTTCTAATATTCTGAGTCAGCTGGTTCCATTTAAGAGTGGCACGGGAGCTAAACGCTGCTTCTCCATGTCTCTTTCACCTGAGGCAGGACTAACTCTAGTTCCTTAAGATCTAAGAGCTCTGAAAGCATGTATAAATTAAATAAAAGTGGACCAAGTATAGAACCCTGGGGGACACCACAGGTTACTGGCACCTTCTCAGAAATATTATTTTCTGTTTCTACAAAGTAGTTCCTCCTTTCAAGTATGAAACGAGCCACTTCAGGACTGTTCCTGAGAGTCCAACCCAGTTTGCGAGACTATCTGTAAGAATCTTATGGTCAATGGTATCAAAGGCAGCAGTAAGGTCAAGAAGCAATAGAAGAGATAACTTTCCAGCCTCTGTATTAAAGCAAATGTGATCAATTACCTTAATTAGAGCAGTCTCTGTGCTGTGGTTAGACCGGAACCCAGACTGGAATTTGTCTAGGCTGCTATTTAAGGACAAGAAGCTGTATATTATTTTTATTTATTTATTTATTACACAATCTAAGCTTAATTATGAAAACCCGTGATTTTCAGTTACAGATTTTAAGTTATTAAGTAATATTTTAATTAAATAGTAATTTTTTCGAGGTCACCTGTCATACACACTTGCTGCTTCATGTACCAATAGTGTTACACATACCACAGCTTGAGAACCACTAGTTTAGACGGTTTATATATTGTGATGTTAGTGATTGTGAATGTATTTACTTACAGTTCATTTGTTTAGTTTATTTCTTAAGTTTTCATTTTTTTTTTCCATTTTTAATACTTTGCAGCAGTCACAAATACGAGGGGGTCCTCGACTTATGACATTGATTCATTTCTACGTCACGTCGTAAACCAATTTTCGATGTAAGTCGGAACATACGTACATTCTGTACGTAAATAACATACTGTAAGCACGTATCCTATCCTAACACCTATCCGCAGTGCATTTTGTGCTTGTTTAATACTGTTATTAACACCTGAACATGAATGTATCCTAACACTGGATCTGTAGTAATGAATGTTGACCAGTGGAACCCCATGACAAATGGCAGGTTTGATCCAAACACACACATATATTTTTATTTCTTAATCCTAACAATACATGGTATTCTGGTAATATCTGGACTGTGTGAGTTTTAAGTGATAGCACCTTATATTGTTTAATTCAAGGCTTAGTTGGTAATTAGAACTGCTCTGTCTGAGCTATGTGTGTTGGTCTTGTATTTATTATTAGTCCTTGAAACTCTTGCCTGCACTCATTGTTATTATTATGTATGTGAAGAGAAACACAGAGAGACAGAGAGAGAGAGAGAGAGAGAGAGAGACAGAGAGAGAGAGAGAGAGAGAGAGAGAGAGAGAGAGAGAGAGAGAGAGAGAGAGAGAGAGTACCTTATAACAAAGTCATGGGCATCTATTAAAGGTCCATAATGAGATCCTTCCAGGTTCCCTGAGTTTCCCACCACAGCGCAGGTTCTGCAGCGCTGAGGACCAGCATCTGAATAGAGTTCTCCATCAGGAAACAGAGAGAACAGGATGTCCACCACGGCGCTGAGGTTCTCTTTAGTCCGTCCAGTTTGAAGCTTCTGCACAGATGTAAAAGGTAGTTTTTTAAAGGAGAAAGATGAGTTGATGGATTGATATATGTAGGAATGTTCTCCCTGTGTGTGTGAGGGACTGTGTGAGTGATTGAAATTGTTCAAGTGTGTGTGTGTGTGTGTGTGTGTGTAAGTGTGACTGTGTGAGTGTGTGAAACTGTCCACAGGTGTGAGTGTGTGAGGGATTACCCTCATGATGTGTGTTTTCCATGTGCTGGGTGTAATATATTTTATTTTCCTGATCATTGGTATTTGTGGATGGATAACAGGAGCGTACGTAGGACTCATTACGGTCTGCATATAGCCACCTTTCGTTTGAGCAGCTGTTGTTTTACTGACCTTTACTACCACATAATAATACTTTACACTCTGTACACACCATAAGCACAGTTCATAAACAGCCCCCACCCATGTTATCAGTTCATTAGTGTCTGGGCTCAGACTTACGTTTGTCATCTGCCCCTCTTAAAATCAGTTGTAGAGACACCTGTCCTCTGTTTCTATTATATACTGATGTTTTATTTGATATTTTAGAGCTAGCCACCACTGGGACCCTTACAGCCAGGTCTAAGTTAACAGTCTGCATCACATTCATCTTTCTCCAAGGTTACAGTATCTAAGGAGTTAAAACTTTTAATACATCTGACATCCAAACAAGTGATAGGATGAGCAAACATCACTTGTGGACACATATGATGCATTTCTGGATATAAATACTGGATATAGATGAGGACTACACTGCATCCTGAATCAGATTTTATGATTATGATGTCATATTAAAAAAACAACAACATGGCCCCCATTGGCCAATCAGGTTTCAGCAGCTGTTTGACAACCTTAACAAGGTCCAATCACCATGACACTTGAATGGTATGTCCATGACAGCACTTTCTAGGGGACATAAAACAATCATAATGTTAGCCAATAGGGGGCGCAATTCATGTGCATATTTTGTCAATTCAAAATGCATAATTTGTCCTCAAAGGTCTAGGTATGTGAAAATGGAGTTTTTCGAACTAGTCCCTTGATCTTCATCCTGTCAATAAACAAATGTCTTATTGCAATCTCTATTGCCTGTAGGTGATGAACTTTGGTTTGAACTTTGGACACTCGGTTGCTGCGATATCTAAACAAATACGAATGGGTGGAACTCCTATAAAAAAGATGTTTTAGTGTTGTGTCCATGATTCTAGATCATATGAAACACACAGGCTTCACTTGTGTAAATCTCACCAGGTTCCAGTGATTATTCACCGTATTCTGTGTTTATTGATTAGTTTGTTTCTTCGAATAAACAGACTGTCTTAGAAACAAAACCTCAAAGTGAGCTGCTTGTGTTTTGAATTGAAATGCTTCCTACATTAGAGACTCAGATGCTATCATATGGCCCCTGCACTAGTCTCGGGTTTGTGAGAATATACTGCTTTGCCTCCAACTGATTGTGTCTGCTGTCTTTTACTGGGAATGTTTAGAGCACCTGGAGATGGAGATGCAGATTTCATCTTCCAGCAAGGCTTTGCACCTGACCACACTGCTAAAAGTACCAATACCTGGTTTAATAACCGCAGTATCACTGTGCTTGATTGGCCAGATAACTCCCCTGACCAAAACCTCATAGAGAATCTACAGGGTGTTGTCACGAGGAAGATGAGAGACACCAGACCCAACGATGTATACAAGCTGAAGGCTGCTATCACAGGTTGGTTGTAAGCCATAATCATCAACATTAAATGAAATGAACACTTGAAATCGATCACTCTATTTCTAATGAATCTTTACGAGTTTCACTATTTGATTTGAATTATATTTGAATTAACTTTACGGTGATATTCTAATTTATTGAGATGCCCCTGTATCACACTGGATGACGTTAGAATTAATGTTAGAAGACACACTCCAGAGAGTGTGTCTGCGTGGGTTTCCTCCGGGTGACTGTCTGTGAGGAGTGTGGTGTGTTCTCCCTGTGTCTGCGTGGGTTTCCTCCGGGTGACTGTCTGTGAGGAGTGTGGTGTGTTCTCCCTGTGTCTTCGTGGGTTTCCTCCGGGTGACTGTCTGTGAGGAGTGTGGTGTGTTCTCCCTGTGTCTGCGTGCGTTTCCTCCGGGTGACTGTCTGTGAGGAGTGTGGTGTGTTTTCCCTGTGTCTGCGTGGGTTTCCTCCGGGTGACTGTCTGTGAGGAGTGTGGTGGGTTTTCCCTGTGTCTGTGCTCTGTCACACAGCTCCAGGGACCCGGGGGTTGTAGGTTTGAGTCCAGCTTCGGATGACTGTCTGTGAGGTGTGTTTTGTCTCTCTCTGTTCTCTATTTGTCCTTCTCTTTCTCAATACCCCCACGCACCCCCACCCCTCTCTCTCTGACCCTGAGCTCACAAAGATCTCACTCTTTGACCGTAATCTCTGTCTGTCCACTCACCCTGCACTCGTCTGTTTTAAAAGAGTCTCTCACAATCTCTCTGCTGTCCTTCAGCTTATCTGCTGATTACATAATGTGCTGCAATCCAGCTGTGGTTGCCAGAATCTCACCATGAAATATACAGTCACATTTGTGGCAGTCATTAATTTAACATTTGAGAACTGTTTTGTTTACAGTACTTTTCTGTTAAAAAAAACAGATAAATATTTAGCCACATTTACATTTACATAAACATAACAAAGAAACATTGTTTTGCCACGAAAATTAACATGTAAATAGTGTGAGAAATAAGAGAATGGAGACACAGATATAGCCATAATACGTATGACCATTCCGCATCCTGTATTCAGCCCTTATAAGGAAATATTGAAAGGACCAAAGAAATGTGTCACACTCCAGCACTCAAACACAGGCTGATGGTGAACTTTCCTGACCAACACACATCTCATCACAACATGGACAGAAACACAAACACACACACACACACGCACAGACACACATACAAAAAACAATCACCCCAATACAACCCAAAATCAAAAAGTCTCAAAGACAGAGAAGAACAAAGAAACTCTGACAATCACAGAAAATATGGAGAAGCAAAGCATGCTGGGAGCTCCCTAATGAGTCTCAGCTCCTCCCAGTATCTGGACACTTGTACCGCACCTAATGGTTTGTTCATTTAACAGTGAAATAATGTATTTATCAGAGTAAAGAGATGTAAAAAATTGTATTTTGGCTGATAAAAGTATTTACGGTATTTCACTGTTACAGAAACTGTTTTCAACCTTTTTAGAGTTTACAGTCATTTACTGCAATTGTTTTACAGTTTTCCACCGTAAAACATTTTTACAGTGTATTTGTATTACTCAATATGTTTATTTTATTATTTATTTGCTGTTTTTATTCATTTCTCTATATATTTATTTATTTATTACATTTTATATTTTCTGCTTTTGTTTAATTTACTTATTCATTTATTTATTATTTTCTGGTTACGAATGTTTTTCACATTCAGACTTAGCAAGCAGCAGTCTGCAGAATAAACCCCCATTCTCATCACTAAGGCAATTGGACTTTTGGTGATATGTTCGTGTTGGAATTTTTCCTTCGGCAAGCAGATGTGAGGTTCTTCCTCTTACCTCCCACCAGTTTCGAGTTTCATTACTCAGTTCACTGTTCCCTCTGGACAGAAGTTTGGGCACAGGACTCCTGTAGTGCTCCCTGAACCAAGGGTCTTCTTCATGTTCCTTTAAACACTGGAAACAGGCGCAGGTATCCTCTGGAGAGACGTCCAACTGGATCTGGTTTAACGCCACCAGGCAGACGATGATCATTCCCACAAATGAAGCATAAAGATATCCACACTGGTTGGTGAACTGTGGCATGTTTGAAGCTGTGAGGAGAAAAAAAAAACAGAGCTCCGAGGCATTCTATCTTTGCCCTTGAGGCATTAAAGACTCTGCCACGGAAAAGGGTTTGGCCCAGAGAAAGAGGCCCCTCCCACATGGCCCTCATTGGCTGAAGTGCTTCTCATAGCAGCCACAGTGAAAAGTTCATTATGTAAAGTCCTGTATGTAACGTCTTTATTGGACAGTAGGTGTCATTTGTTTGGTGGTTTGGTCAGTTACATTTACATAGTATTTATATGAGGTTGTTGTGTTTAGATATGTCCATGTGCTTCTTCTCCATAGACAGATCTCTCTTGATGTGCACTTACTTTCAGTAAATGCTCATGAATTGATGGGTTGATTGATTGATTAATTCATCTGAAAAAGGTTAAATGCATTTTCATAAATCTTAATAAATGTGGGAGTTCCCTTTTAAGAAATGACTCATCTCCTACAGAATCCAGTAGAAATCGAGCACTACAATTTACAAAGGCTACTCTAAACAAACCATTTCAGCCTTTGAAACAATCACCTGAAACACACATGTTCAGAGACATTGGAGGATTGCTGCTTTACAGCAACAGGACGCCTTCAGTTAACAGAGCCACGCTCCTGAACAGAGACTAGGAGCTTCTTCTGTTTGCTTTGGACTCAGACTCAATCAAATATTATTTATATAGGGCTTTTCACAACAGAAATTCCTCACAAAGAAGCTTTATCGAGGTCTGGGTCCGAGCCAAGCCAAGTGATTCGGTGTAAAAACAGGTGCACTGCAAAGACGGGGACACATTAGGGACCAGGCCAGAGAACACAGCAACAGAGAGGCAAGAACATTGTAATGCACATGTCAGTGTTTATCTTAAGAATTTTCATACATAGAAAAGCTTTTGTGAATCCAGCACCTTTTGTCGCCAGGGCAGGTTAACACTTCCAAGGAATTTGTTTCTGGATGATGGTGTCTGTCTAGCACTCCAGGATATGTACAAGATAAAATACATATTACATACAGTGTACATGGTATACAAACAGCCAGTGCACACATTTATTTGCATCCAGTACACATTCAGCAGCTATGATAATATGGAATAGGCAACGTGTAGGAATCGAATGTGGTCTAGAGAATTTGTTAATGTGAAACTGTGTCCAATAACTTAAAGAGTACTTAATGTACCACAAAGTAAATAACACTTCCAACTTGGTTTGGCTTGGTGAGGTACGGTGGAGAAACAAACTCAAAATGACTATATTAATGTATTCATTCATTCATTCATTGTCTGTAGTACAGAGACAATGTTCTCAATTGTATTCCTAAGGAGGTAAAATGAGGCAGGGGCAGTGAAGGAACTGTGCTTTCTCCTACCTTTGTTGCGTGTGTCCAATGCTAATTGTAGTCAAGAACACTCAAAGAAACTGTTTTTAAAAACTGTACCTCAGCTATAAACTTCCCATGAGATAGTTATAGCTCTGGTTATACCCCACACTCTCATAAAAAAGGTCAATATTAAGGTAAATAACTGGTCACTAAAGGTACAAAGAGTGTAAATGTACCTTTTAAAATACAACACTGTTTTTTAAGCCCAGTTGTGTTCCAAAAGGTACATTACATTATCTTCTCCAGAACGATATGTGAATATTTCATTATAAAACTGTGTTAAATAAAAGACATCACAGCTTTTTTAACTGTAATTTTCAATTGAAAAGAGGATATAAGCCAGGACTAGTTTTGATCCCTGTCTTGGCAACTACCTCGCTATTGTTCTAGCATGAGCTGCACCCTTTAGACTAATAAACTTAGTCATGTCTTACACGGTTACCTCCCAGATCTCTCTTCTGGGAAATACACTTCTGATTAATTCTGCTTGTAGAACCTTGATTTCAATATCTGTCTCATTTCCTTTCTGGAGTTCATCCTGGTTCTCTACACGCCAGAGTAAACTCAGGAGACAAAAATCAACACTGTAGTATTTGCTCTCCTGCTAATCTAACAATTTGGTCTCTGAGTTAGTCTCACTCATTTTTCTCAGCTTTTAAATATGCCCGAGCTCCTTCCATAGTCTTCTTACACAATATACAGGAAGTGAAGGAGGTTGCTGCGTTGTCGTAAGTCCAGTTGTGGCCATTGTATCTAAACCTTTCATTAATAATTTGGTTTGTGAGTGCGTTAGTAAGCTCTACTAATCAGAATCAGAATCAAAATCAGGCTGGATTCACAAGAAAGAGACATGTTCTTAAAAGTGATTTTGTTTGGTCATTTTTTTTTTCAATTGTTATTAGTTAAAAGTATTCTCTTACATATTTTCTTAAATTTACGAAAGCCTCACTTTTTGTAGTGTTGAGTATGATTTCAGATGAACCTCTCAAACGATGCATTTAAAAAACTATAAAATACTATAAATAATGTCTATTTTAACAAGATAAAAAGTAGAGATTTATATTTAAAATATTTAAAAGGAACCTTTTTCGTGGATATTTCCTCCACCTACTCTTTTAATTCTCATTTACTTAAATTGTTGAATGCTCAGTTTGATTCTTCTTTCGTCCTTACTTCTCTCAGCTACGCGGATTTACCCGAATGCCGGTAATAATGGTTAATTATGTTTTTTACAGGATGAAATTTTTAAACTGTAAAGTGCAGCATGAAAAACTTAACTACAAAATACCTACAGAAAACAAAACAACAGGGCTTTGAGAAAAATCTCAAGAAAATAAATACGGCTTGCTTAACAGAGTATTTGAACGATTCTTAATGCATTTAAGAACATTGTAATGCACATTTCAGTGTTTATCTTAAGAGTTTTCATACATTTTTTTCATAGGAAAGCTTTTTGTGTAACACCTTTCGTAACCAGAGTAGATTGACACTTACAGAATTTTTTAATGTGAAACTATGTTCAATACATGTTTAAAAAGAGCTTAGTGTAAATACCACAAAGCAAATAACACTTCCGACGGTTTCCTCGTTCTCTAGAGGCCCGAGTAAACTGAGGGGACAAATATCAACACTGTAATATTTGCTCTCCTGTTAATCTAACAGTTTCACTGAAATCAGATATGACATAGACAGAAATAGCTTTTACTCCTCTGGGAAGGCTTGATGCTAGCTGTTGGAACATTGCTGTGAGGATTTGGTCATGTTCAGTGATGTATAGGAAAAGAGAGATGTAGACTTGCTGATTGTTGTGATACATCACATGCAGAACATTCAGAAGGTACTACTGCCATCTTTAACCATCAACCTACATTTAATCACCCATCATTACTAATAAAATATAGCTTTTCAATCACCACAGTGCAGGAATTATTTGGGTGATGGATCATTCTTAGTTCAGTTGTGACACTGAGGGGTTTAAACTCCAGCAGCACTGCTGTGTCTGATCCACTCTACACCAGCACAACACACACTAACACACCACCACCACGTCAGTGTCACTGCAGCGCTGAGAATGATCCACCACCACATCACACCTGCTCTGTGGGGGTCCTGAGCGCTGAAGAACAGAGGGTGGAAACACGTATGCAGAACAACTGGTGAACTGAAGTCTTAGACGATGTCAGAAATTCTTTCGCACCACTTTTAACTGAAGTACAGACAACTCTAATCTAAAGTGATGTACTAATATTGGCCTTGGTCTTACAGAACACTGAACCGTACATGATATCTCACAGAGCGTTTCTGTTTATCACAAGGGTTATGTCTTTATCTCTCAGGATGATGATGTCTGGGCAATAAAACAGTGAGGAGTAGCCACGTTCTCTGAGGTGTGGCTCTACTGTCTGACAGAGCTGTAGATAAACCTGGAGGACTTGCTGCTGTAGAGCCGTGTGATACATATCACACTGTATTTGCTCAGCCCTCATTCAGCAGTCTGACGCAAACTTGTCTTATCTCATCTTCTTTTTCATTGTGTCCATTTCTGGGTCCATCTGGCAATAGGGCAAACCTAGAGACGCCGGTGTTCCTGTGCCCTTCTGCAAACTATTTGCAGACACATAAATGTTTCATCTGGAAAGCCCTAAAAGGCCATGATTTTGCATTTTATCCCATTTCACAGTGAAAACAAAATGCATTAACTCCATTTCAGAGTGAAAATAATATATATATACATTGTACAGTGAAGAAGCATAAATATTACAGCTTTATTTCAGATCTTAATATATATATATATATATATATATATATATATATATACTGACCTTAAAATAAACATATTTAATTAACTTAAAAAAACTTTCAACTTTCCTGCATTAGGGTCAATAGAAAACACACAAGTTCTAACACTGCTCACTTCTCTCAAGGTTGGCTTCGCTGTTAGAGTCTTGATGATTACAGTTCCTATGTAAAATGTGACTTATTGGATTTCCTCTTCCTTTAGTCGTGTGTAAATATGTTGCAGTAATGGGGTTACAGACACACACAGTGGGGCACAGATTAATAACTCTTAAGTTTTATTTCAAGTTCGTTTATGAAATTAACAATGATGCATTTGCTTTTAAACAACACAAATCTATCAAACTAGACGTGAGAATCAGATAAATTATATTTATTAATATATTTGATTATCAAGATGATGGGAAGTTTGACATTGAAATGGGCACAATAATTATAACTGCATTTTGAAAAAATGTTTTATTTATTTATATGCATTTGGTTAATTACGACGACTTCAATTTATTGAACAATTATGTAGTTGTTAATGGTCTGTGTACATGTTTTTTGAAAATGTGTGGTAAGACAAGAAATTGTTCATGTAAAATTCATGCATTGACACATGAAAGTGTAACAGTTTTTTTTATTTATTTCATTCATTCATTCATTATCTGTAACTCTTATCAGGGAAAACACATCTCACAGACAGTCACCCGGAGGAAACCCACACAGACACAGGGAGAACACACCACACTCCTCACAGACAGTCACCCGGAGGAAACCCACGCAGACACAAGGAGAACACACCACACTCCTCACAGACAGTCACCCGGAGGAAACCCACGCAGACACAGGGAGAACACACCACACTCCTCACAGACAGTCACCCGGAGGAAACCCACGCAGACACAAGGAGAACACACCACACTCCTCACAGACAGTCACCTGGAGGAAACCCACACAGACACAGGGAGAACACACCACACTCCTCACAGACAGTCACCCGGAGGAAACCCACGCAGACACAAGGAGAACACACCACACTCCTCACAGACAGTCACTCGGAGGAAACCCACGCAGACACAGAGAGAACACACCACACTCCTCAAAGATAGTCACCCGGAGTGGGAATCGAACCCACAACCTCCAAGCCCCTGGAGCTGTGTGACTACCTGCTGCGCCACCGTGCCGCCCTTATTTATTTAACAATAGCAAATATATTTTATCTGTAATTTACCCTAAACAAACTCAGGTGAAACAGTGTACTGCCTGGGGAGTGGAAACAATAAAAAAAAATTGCAATGTTTTCAGAGGTTCCAAACTCCACAGTCATAAGAAAGAAAGAGATAAAGAGAAAGAAAATGAGATTCAGAGAGTGAGAGAGAGAGTGAGAATGAGAGAGAGAGGGTGAGGGTGACTCAGTTTAATTGTTTGCATATTACTTTATACTGTCTTTGTCACATTTAAAACATTCATTCATTCGTTCATTGTTTCCAGTTCAGGGTCACGGTGGGTCCGGAGCCTACCGGTAATCACGGGGCTCAAGGGGGCACTCTTAGGGTGACGCACACTCACACATTCACTCACACACTCACACATTCACTCACACACTCACACCTATGGACACTTTTGAGTCACCAATCCACCTACCCACGTGTGTTCTTGCACTGTGGGAGGACACCAGAACACCCGGAGGAAACCCACGCGGACACGGTTGTAATTTACACACAGTGAAGGACAGCTGCTGTGTTCAAATAATACAGTAAACTAAGAACCCACAAAAATGGACATGCATGTTTGTAATTGGACAGGAAAAATATGATGACATTACGAAAATAACATATTGAACAATATTCACACAACTATTGCACAATAAAACCTTTTAACACTAACATCCAGCTCTTATACTATTAACCCAAGGTAGATATTAAGTATCTCTAAATGCACATTTGTACTCAGATGTGCATGTGTAAAAGTGTAACACCACTGCCACACATTTCCAGGGTTCCGGGGTCCTGAATTCTAGCACTGCCTCTGGTCATTGACTGTGAGGAGTGTGGTGTGTTCTCCCTGTATCTGTGTGGGTTTCCTCCAGTTGCTCCGGTTTCCTCCCACAGTCTAAACACACATGCTGGTGGGAGGATTCACTGTGTGAAATGTCCACATGTCTATCTGTCTACAAGTGTTAGCGTGTAAAATTGTGTGATACAAAAAATGAATGAAAGAAATGAATGGGTGGATGGTTACATGAATGAATGAATGAATGAATGAATGAATGCACAATTAGTTAAGAACAACAACAGAACCTGACGTGATCACCATCCTTTGTACATCTGGATCTTGTTTCTCTGATGGAGTTCCAGAGTGGTGTTGTACTCGTTGCTTCCTTTGTGGTTACCTCTGTTAAAATGTAGGTGATATTTCTTGTCATAGTAATGATGCCACGTCCCATCTTCCTTAGCACCGAAACCAAATACACTCACCTGAGAGAGAGACACAGACACACAAAATGAGAGAATATCCCCAGTATAATCTCCCACCAAAGGAATCAAGTCATACCAAACATATTCTGGTTTGTTTAACACTTTTTGGTTTACTACATAATTCCATGTGTACCTTCATAGTTTTAATGTCTTCCACATTCTTTTACCATGTAGTAAACATTGATAAAAATGAATATATTTTTTAAAGAAACTAAGAAAAGACACTGAATGAAAAGATGTCCACATTTTTGACTTGTACTTTACATTCACAACATGTGGAAAATGGCCCTAAACCACTCCCTGAATGGGCGTGTCCAAACATTTGACTGGTACTGTCTTTGTGAACATTGCCTTTAAACACTCTCTCATTCTCTCAGTTAAAATGATCTTAATGCTATGAATTATTAATTAATTATTAAAGATTATTAATGCAGTATCTGGGTGGGGAAGTGGTGGACATGGACCTGGTCACAGATGTGCAGGGAGAACACCAGTATGATGAAGCCAGTGGAGGGATACAGGCCTTGTTTCTTCAGCCAGCTCTCGTGGACGTATCTGATGAACTCAGGATTCAAGATCATCACCTTCAACGACACAGAGGGAGCAGCTTTAATGTCACAATTATCATCATTTGAGGTGGGGATTTAAAGGAACACTAGGTAAGATTTAGGATTGTTGCTACTGGGCTCCCCCTACAGTTGCAGAGTGTTACTGACTTTTACAGCACTGTCCTGAAATCAAGAGGGAGGGTGTGAGGGGAGTGTGTTCTAACGCTCCACCCAAATCTACATAGTGCAGATAAATCAGTGCTTAGCAAGGACAGAGGTTCACCACTGGTGAAACAGATATATCTAATTACAGGTTGTATATCGTAGCTGATAACACCAAAGAAACAGGTTTGATTCCTCACTCAGAGTGTGTTAACACTCCGTAAATCACTTCTGTAATAAGATCAGGCTGTAGGTTGGGGAAATTGGTCATAGGTGAAATGTAAGCTAAATTTGAGTTTAGAGCTGGGGCTAGTTTGAGGATTACCTTATCCTTGTTTGCTTGTATTTTGGGTTTCAGTTTCTGATTTGCCCTAAAGAATAACAATAAAAAAAGAAGTCAAAATAAACTCCAACAATATACAAAACATACAACACTAAGCAAATGTCTTGAACTATTCAGGGAGAATGACTAATCTGTAACTAGACAGACAAGACAGTTGAGTTCAGGTATGAATTGAATTGACTTTACACAAGAAAATGAAACAAAAACAAGACCAATAAATAAATAAATAAAACCAAGCTATAAAACATACGCAACACGATTTCCCCAAAAGTTGGGATGCCAATAAAAGCATAGCAAAGATGTGCTTATCATTTAAACCCTATTAATTCAATTTATGGGAATACAATATTTCAAATATTAAAACTGGAAAATTATATTGTTTTGTTTATTTATTTTTTAAATATTTTCCCATTTTTGTCACATTCTGTTTCTTTGGACTCACTTACTTCAGCAGAGGACTGCCTTCCCCAAGATCCCCTGGGAGACCATGTGCAAGATTCAACCAATCGGGTCACTTTTCATTCTTCATAATCACCTGAATTCTAGATTCTGCTGTTTCTCATTTAAGGGTAAATTAGTCAGTATTTAAGCCAGGATTTGAGTCTGAGTGTTTGTGGAGTGTTGCCCTTATCTGTGCTTATACAGTGTTTCTCTCTTCTAGACATTTCTGAACCTATTTCAACTTCCCTTTGTTTGATAGACTTGGACTTTTTTGAGTTTTAAAAGAAACTCAGAGAGGCAGAGTCTTTTCAGAAGTAAGGACTGGGAGGGGTTCAACACTCTGTGAAAGACTGCATGGGAAAACAGTGAAATAATTAAAGGATAGTGTTCTTCAACATAAAATAGTACAGAACTTGGGGATTTCATCATGTGTGTATTATAATTAAAGCTTTCAGAGAATCCAGGAAAATCTCTATATTCAAGGGACAAGGCCCAAAACCAGTTTTAGCTGGCCCTGAGATGGCACTGACTAAAAACAGGTTTCTGTAGTGTAAATCACTGCATGGCCTTAGAAACACATACCGAAATGACTCTCAATCAACACAGTTCATCACCACACACAGAAACAAAAGCTCACAAATGCAACGAAAACCCAGACATGAACAGTATCCAGATACGCAGGTGCCATTCTCTGGGCCTGAGCTCATTTAATACCGATTGAGGTGAAGTGTAGAAGTGTCCTACACACCCTGAAGGGGGCCCCAGTCTTTCACAGGACGACACACACTCACACACTCACTCACACACACACCTACAGACACTTTTGTGTCACCAATCCACCTACCAACGTGTGTTTTTGGACCGTGGAAGAAAACCGGAGCACCTGGAGAAAACCCATGCGAACACGGAGAAAACATCAAACTCTTTCAGACTGTTGTGAAAACAAGAGGTGATGGACACAGTGGTAAACATGCCACTGTCCCAAATTTCTTGGAACAAGCTGCTGGTTTTTTCAAAAACTATACACTTTCTCAATGTAAACAATAATTATGTGGTATTTGTAGTATTTTAGATAAAATAAAGTACTTAAAGTAATTTTAAATATTTTATTATTTTATTATTATTTAAATAATTTGCACATCATTGCATTGGTTTTTATTTAGTCATTACACAATGTACCGACTTCTTAGAAATGTGTCGTCATAGCAACAGACTTGGAAAGTTAAATGTGGAAAAGTGAACAAAAGCATGTGGACAGGTAAACAGTGTAAGTCAGAGGTAGTTCATCAAAGATGCCTCAGCACACAGCTCCTGATCTATGAAATAGAGCCACCTCAAGACTCTGGCTAGAAGTGAGTCAAGGGACGGGTCAAAAGTAGCTTGTCCAAACAAAGTACTGAGGCTGGACGGAGACAGAAGCAGTAAGTAAAAAGGCGGGGACACAGGAGCAGTGGGTGGGGTCACAGGGGCTAGGGCAGGAGTGAACGAGACCACAGAACCAGGGGATCATAAAAAAATCATATTTATGTGTGTCCTCTTACCA
Source organism: Hoplias malabaricus (assembly GCF_029633855.1). Classification (NCBI taxonomy): domain Eukaryota; kingdom Metazoa; phylum Chordata; class Actinopteri; order Characiformes; family Erythrinidae; genus Hoplias; species Hoplias malabaricus. The sequence continues at coordinate 14,665,684 of NC_089803.1, read as the reverse complement.
GGGGATATCTTTGGTGGCGAAGAGGCTGACAACCCACTGCAGGTCTTTAACCTTAAATGGGACCAGGACGAGGTGGGTGGAGTTATCAATGTCCTTAGCACTCTCAGGGTACATGGCTCGGTGAGTGGTCCTTGATCCAACGTCCTTCTCGAAACCTGCAGTAGGACCCCTGTTCATCCTGTGGGACAGTTTAAGGTTTTGAATGTTTCGTGCTGTTGTACAGTGGCCAACAACAGGGGCATGAACTCTGAGTCAAAGTGAAATTAATGTGGGATGGGGGTATACATTTAAAAACCAGCAGTAGGAGCCCTGTTCATCCTGTGGGACATTTTAAACGTCTTCCATATTTTGTGTTTCTCTGTTCACATTCACATAAAGGAGCTCTGTCAGTACCTTATAACAAAGTCATGGCTGTCTATTAAAGGTCCATATTGAGATCCTTGTAGGTTCCCCGAGTTTCCCACCACAGCGCAGGTTCTACAGCGCCGGGGACCAGCGTCTGAGTAGAGTTCTCCATCAGGAAACAGAGAGAACAGGGTCTGCACTATAGCACTGATGTTCTCTTTACTGGGTCGACCTTGAAGCCTCTGCACGAGTAAAAAAAAAAATAATAATAATTGGACACTTATAGGCCTAACTTCATAAGCCTCATTGTTCCACAGCTGAACATGGAATGAATCTCTTTCTTTGCAATATGAAAAGTAGAATTGGAAAATAAGTTCTGTAAAAAAATTTGAACCACTGTATGTCAAGTACGCTGAGTCGGACTGACGGAGGCCGACGCACACGCTACAACACAGACGTTTATTTAAACAAAATAACAAAACAAACACAAACAGATTTGAGGGCAAACACGAAGCAAGGAATAGATAAGGCAGACTAGAACATGAAACGTGATGAGAAACAACATGCCTAGGAATGAGAACGAGAAACATGAAACAAAATGACTAGAGATAGGAACGAAACAAAACAACATGACTAGGAATACGAACGAGAAGCAAAGTGACTAGGAGTTTGAACAGAACGAAACATGACTTGGAGTAGGAAACAAAATGAAACAAATGACCGATACTAGGAAGTGACACAAGGGAACTTAAATACATGAACAGACGAGACACACCTGAAACAGATAACGAGGATGATGGACAAGGAGGCGGAACAAAGGCGAAGATAAGGACAATACCAAACAGAGCCATGTGCTGAGAGAGCACATGGCAGGGAAAACAGACTTGACAGGACGAGGGCGTGACACTGTAAATTGGTTATTGTTTGTAGTCAAATCATAATAGTGTAAAATACTATAAAAACAGTGCTAATGCACAAATTAAGACTTCGACAATTATATATATATATATATATATATATATATATATATATATATATCCCGCCTTGCGGCCAGTGATTCCAGGTAGGCTCTGGACCCCCCGCGACCCTAAAATTGGATAAGCGGTTACAGATAATGGATGGATGGATATATATATATATTTTTTTTTTTTTTTTAAACTGGGAAATAACCCCCTCCATGTTCCCACCTTGCATCCAGTGATTCTGGGTAGGCTCTGGACAAACCTGACCCTGAATTGCATAAGCACTTACAGAAAATGAATGATTGATTGAATAAAACAAGCTTCTACCAAGCTACTGCTAGTAGAAGTCTACAACTCATACACCACCAAAATGCAGCATATATGTCTTACGTTATTAATATCACACTCCCCAGTATAATTACTTTTATTGTAGGAATGTAATTTTATTTTAGGAAAAAGTCATTAGAATGTATAAATATATTTAAATGATAGAATTTCATTCAAATATGTAAACAAAGTAATTACGAAAATTTAATTAAGTCATAAAAGGCTATTTAAATAATTAAAATCATACAATAAAAAGAGTGAATTTTCTGATGCTCAGATTAGATTCAAGAAAATAGAATGTATTTAACCTGGATTATAAACTGTGAAAGTGGGGCACATCTAATAAAGCACTGCTGATTTCTGTTAACTCTGTAATAAACAGAAAGTCTAAGTTTGAGAAGATCTTTACACTGCTTAACTAAGACCTAATATGAAACACCATGCAGCTCATCGAATCTAAGGTGGCTGTTATATTTGATTGTACTCAAATTTCCATCAAAAAAAAAAAAAAAAGAACTGAGATATTTGTGATGTGATAAACTCCTACCTGCCACCACTCCCAGGTGTTAGGACTGATCTCACTGTTCCCTCTGGACAGAAATACAGGTACCGGACTCTTGTAGCGCTCTCTGAACCAGGGGTCTACATCCCCATCCATTAAACACTGGACACAGGCACAGGTCTCCTTGGAAGGGAGGTCCAGCTGGATGTGGTTTAACATTACCAGGCAAGTGATGATCAATCCCAAAAACAATTTCTGAAGGCGTTTAGTGGAGCAGAGCACCATTTTTCTACCCCGTAGTGTGAGGAAGGAATCAACATAGAGCCAGGACATATTTGACCTTGAGGCACTGAAGAATCTTTGCAGAAGAGGGTGTGAATTGTGTGTGACGAGGCCCTGCCCCTTTTGCTCTCTCTATTAATATATGTTTATAATATTGATTATTTAAGATAAACATTATGTATTTTATTTAAAATATCAGTGAAACAAAGCAAAAAAACAACAACATTGAAACAGCTGTAGCAACAAAGCCTGTTTATGTCACACATGTATGACACATTAGGAGTAAATAATAAATAAAACCTTACATAAAAATTAATGCAACACTAAACTTTAATAATACAACTTTAAAACTTCTCTCAAGGTTGGCTTCGCTGTTAGAGTCTTGATGATTAAAGTTCCTATGTAAAATGTGACTTGTTGGATTTCCTCTTCCTTTAGTCGTGTGTAAATATGTTGCAGTACTGGGGTTACAGACACACACAGTGGGGCACAGATTAATAACTCTTAAGTTTTATTTCAAGTTTGTCTACAAAATTAACAATGATGCATTTGCTTTTAAACAACAACAAATCTATCAAACTAGACGTGAGAATCAGATAAATTATATTTATAAATATATTTGATTATCAAGATGATGGGAAGTTTGACATTGAAATGGGAACAATAACTATATGTGCATTTTGAAAAAAATGTTTTATTTATTTATATGCATTTGGTTAATTACAACGACTTCAATTTATTGAACAATTATGCAGTTGTTAATGGTCTGTGTACATGTTTTTTGAAAATGTGTGGTAAGACAAGAAATTGTTCGTGTAAAATTCATGCATTGACATATGAATGTGTAACAATTTTTTTATTTATTTCATTCATTCATTATCTGTAAGCGCTTATCCAATTCAGGGTCGCGGTGGGTCCAGAGCCTACCTGGAATCATTGGGCGCAAGGCGGGAATACACCCTGGAGGGGGCGCCAGTCCTTCTCAGGGCAACACAGACACACACATTCACTCACACCTACGGACACTTTTGAGTCGCCAATCCACCTACCAACGCGTGTTTTTGGACTGTGGGAGGAAACCGGAGCACCTGGAGGAAACCCACGCAGACACAGGGAGAACACACCAACTCCTCACAGACAGTCACCCGGAGTGGGAATCGAACCCACAACCTCCAAGCCCCTGGAGCTGTGTGACTACCTGCTGCGCCACCGTGCCGCCCTTATTTATTTAACATTTACATAACATGTATCTGTAATTTACCCTAAACAAACTCAGGTGAAACAGTGTACTGCCTGGGGAGTGGAAACAATAAAAAGAATTGTAATGTTTTCAGTGGTCCCAAACTCCACAGTCATAAGAAAGAAAGAGATAAAGAGAAAGAAAATGAGATTCAGAGAGTGAGAGAGAGAGTGAGAATGAGAGAGAGAGGGTGAGGGTGACTCAGTTTAATTGTTTGCATATTACTTTTTACGGTCTCTGTCACATTTAAAACATTCATTCATTCGTTCATTGTCTCCAGTTCAGGGTCACGGTGGGTCCGGAGCCTACTGGTAATCACTGGGCTCTAGGGGGAACTCTTAGGGTGACGCACACTCACACATTCACTCACACACTCACACATTCACTCACACACTCACACCTATGGACACTTTTGAGTCACCAATCCACCTACCCACGTGTGTTTTTGCACTGTGGGAGGACACCAGAGCACCCGGAGGAAACCCACGCGGACACGGTTGTAATTTACACACAGTGAAGGACAGCTGCTGTGTTCAAATAATACAGTAAACTAAGAACCCACAAAAATGGACATGCATGTTTGTAATTGGACAGGAAAAATATGATGACATTACGAAAATAACATATTGAACAATATTCACACAACTATTGCACAATAAAACCTTTTAACACTAACATCCAGCTCTTATACTATTAACCCAAGGTAGATATTAAGTATCTCTAAATGCACATTTGTACTCAGATGTGCATGTGTAAAAGTGTAACACCACTGCCACACATTTCCAGGGTTCCGGGGTCCTGAATTCTAGCACTGCCTCTGGTCACTGACTGTGAGGAGTGTGGTGTGTTCTCCCTGTATCTGTGTGGGTTTCCTCCAGTTGCTCCGGTTTCCTCCCACAGTCTAAACACACACTCTGGTGGGAGGATTCGCTGTGTGAAATGTTCACATGTCTATCTGTCTACAAGTGTTAGCGTGTGAAATTGTGTGATACAAAAAATGAATGAAAGAAATGAATGGGTGGATGGTTAAATGAATGAATGAATGAATGACTGCACAATTAGACGTCATCACCATCCTTTGTACATCTGGATCTTGTTTCTCTGATGGAGTTCCAGAGTGGTGTTGTACTCGTTGCTTCCTTTGTGGTTACCTCTGTTAAAATGCAGGTGATATTTCTTGTCATAGTAATGATGCCACGTCCCATCTTCCTTAGCACCGAAACCAAATACACTCACCTGAGAGAGATAGACACACACACACAAAATAAGAGAATATCCCCAGTATAATCTCCTGCCAAAGGAATCAAGTCATACCAAACATATTCTGGTTTGTTTAACACTTTTTTGTTTACTACATAATTCCATGTGTACCTTCATAGTTTTAATGTCTTCCACATTATTTTACCATGTAGTAAACATTGATAAAAATGAAAATATTTTTTTAAAGAAACTAAGAAAAGACACTGAATGAAAAGATGTCCACATTTTTGACTTGTACTTTACATTCACAACATGTGGAAAATGGCCCCAAACCACACCCTGAATGGGCGTGTCCAAACATTTGACTGGTACTGTCTTTGTGAACATTGCCTTTAAACACTCTCTCGTTCTCTCAGTTAAAATGATCTTAATGCTATGAATTATTAATTAATTATTAAAGATTATTAATTCAGTAGCTGGGTGGGGAAGTGGTGGACATGGACCTGGTCACAGATGTGCAGGGAGAACACCAGTATGATGAAGCCAGTGGAGGGATACAGGCCTTGTTTCTTCAGCCAGCTCTCGTGGACGTATCTGATGAACTCAGGATTCAAGATCATCACCTTCAACGACACAGAGGGAGCAGCTTTAATGTCACAATTATCATCATTTGAGGTGGGGATTTAAAGGAACACTAGGTAAGATTTAGGATTGTTGCTACTGGGCTCCTCCTACAGTTGCAGAGTGTTAGTGACTTTTACAGCACTGTCCTGAAATCAAGAGGGAGGGTGTGAGGGGAGTGTGTTCTTGCCCTCCACCAAAAGCTACATAGTGCAGATAAATCAGTGCTTAGCAAGGACAGAGGTTCACCACTGGTGAAACAGATATATCTAATTACAGATTGTATATCGTAGCTGATAACACCAAAGAAACAGGTTTGATTCCTCACTCAGAGTGTGTTAACACTCCGTAAATCACTTCTGTAATAAGATCAGGCTGTTGGTTGGGGAGATTGGTCATATGTGAAATGTAAGCTAAATTTGAGTTTAGAGCTGGGGCTAGTTTGAGGATTACCTTATCCTTGTTTGCTTGTATTTTGGGTTTCAGTTTCTGATTTGCCCTAAAGAATAACAATAAAAAAGAAGTCAAAATAAACTCCAACAATATACAAAACATACAACACTAAGCAAATGTCTTGAACTATTCAGGGAGAATGACTAATCTGTAACTAGACAGACAAGAAAGTTGAGTTCAGGTATGAATTGAATTGACTTTACACAAGAAAATTAAACAAAATCAAGACCAATAAATAAATAAATAAATAAAACCAAGCTATAAAACATACGCTACACGATTTCCCCAAAAGTTGGGATGCTAATAAAAACATAGCAATGATGTGCTTATCATTTAAACCTTTAATGGGAATACAATATTTCAAATGTTTAAACTGGAAAATTATATTGTTTTGTTTTTTTATTTTTTAAATATTTTCCCATTTTTGTCACATTCTGTTTCCTTGGACTCAGTTACTTCAGCAGAGGAATGCATTCCCCAAGATCCCCTGGGAGACCATGTGCAAGATTCAACCAATCGGGTCACTTTTCATTCTTCACAATCACCTGAATTCTAGATTCTTCTGTTTCTCATTTAAGGGTAAATTAGTCAGTATTTAAGCCAGGATTTGAGTCTGAGTGTTTGTGGAGTGTTGCCCTTATCTGTGCTTATGAAGTGGTTCTCTCTTCTAGACATTTCTGAACCTATTTCAACTGCAAATTTAAACAGTAATTATGTGGTAGTAATAGTATTTTAGATGAAATATAGGGTTTAAATAATTTGCACATCATTGCATTGGTTTTTATTTAGTCATTGCACACTGTCCCGACATTTTTGAAATGTGTCGTCAAAGCAAAAGTCTTGGAAAGCCAGATGTGGAAAAGTGAACAAAGGCATGTGGACAGAGAAACAGTGTAAGTCAGGGGCAGTTCATCACAGATGCCTGAGAACACAGCTCCTGATCTATGAAATAGAGCCACCTCAAGACTGGCTAGAAGTGAGTCCAGGGATGGGACAAAAGTAGCTTGTCCAAACAAAGCACTGAGGCTGGATGGAGACAGAAGCAGTAAATAAAAAGGCAGGGACACAGGAGCAGTGGGTGGGATCACAGAGGCTAGGGCAGGAGTGAACGAGACTGCAGAACCAGGGGATTGTAAAGAACATCACGTTTATGAGTGTTTTCTTACCAGGGGATACCTTTGGTGGCAAAGAGGCTGACAACCCACTGCAGGTCTTTAACCTTAAACGGGACCACAGGTCCACAGCACTCACGGGGTAGATGGCTCGGTGAGTGGTCTTTGATCCAACGTCCTGCTCGAAACCAGCAGTAGGAGCACTGTTCATCCTGTGGGACATTTTAAAGGTCTTCCATATTTTGTGTTTCTCTGTTCACATTCACATAAAGGAGCTCTGTCAGTACCTTATAACAAAGTCATGGCTGTCTATTAAAGGTCCGTATTGAGATCCTTGTAGGTTCCCAGAGTTTCCCACCACAGCGCAGGTTCTGCAGCGTCGGGGACCAGCGTCTGAGTAGAGTTTTCCATCAGGAAACAGAGAGAACAGGGTCTCCACTATAGCACTGATGTTCTCTTTACTGGGTCGACCTTGAAGCCTCTGCACGAGTAAAAAAATAAATAACAATTGGACACTAATAAGCTGGACTTCATAAGCCTCATTGTTCCACAGCTGAACAAGGAATGAATCTCTTTCTTTGCAATATGAAAATAGAATTGGAAAATAAGTTCAGTAGAAAATTTTAAACCCTTGTAAATTGGTTATTGTTTGTAGTCAAATCAAAATATATTCATTCATCTGTAAGCGCTTATCCAGTTCAGGGTCGCAGTGGGTCCAGAGCCTACCTGGAATCATTGGGCGCAAGGCGGGAATACACCCTGGAGGGGGAGCCAGTCCTTCACAGAGCAACATCATAATATATATGATATTATAGCCCCCTCCATGGCATGTTCCCGCCTTGCACTCAGTGATTCCGGGTAGGCTCCGGACAAACTTGACCCTGAATTGGATAAGCGCTTACAGAAAATCAATAAATGAATGAATAAAACAAGAAATTAGCTTCTACCAAGCTACTGCTAGTAAAAGTGTACAACTCATACACCACCAAAACGCAGCATATTTGTCTTATGTTATTAATATCACACTCCCCAGTATAATTACTTTTATTGTAGGAATGTAATTTTATTTTAGGAAACAGACATTAGAATGTATAAATGTATGTAAATTATAGAATTTCAGTCAAAAATGTAAACAAAGTAATTATGAACATTTAATTAACTCATAAAAGGCTATTTAAATAATTAAAATCATACAATAGAAAGAGTGCATTTTCTGATGCTCAGATTAGATGCAAGAAAATAGAAAGGTATTTAACCTGGATTATAAACTGTGAAAGCAGGGCACATCTAATATCTCCTGTTGTCATATAACTGAAGTTCCGGTACTGTTCTGATGTGAACAGCTACACTGCTGATTTCTGTTAACTCTGTAATAAACAGAAAGTCTAAGTTTGAGGAGATCTCTACACTGCTTAACTAAGACCTAATATGAAACACCATGCAGCTCATCGGATCCAAAATGGTTGTTATATTTGATTGTACCCACATTTCCATCAAAAAAAAAAAAAAAAAGAACTGAGATATTTGTGATGTGATAAACTCCTACCTGCCACCACTCCCAGGTGTTAGGACTGATCTCACTGTTCCCTCTGGACAGAAATACAGGTACTGGACTCTTGTAGCGCTCTCTGAACCAGGGGTCTACATCCCCATCCATTAAACACTGGACACAGGCACAGGTCTCCTTGGAAGGGAGGTCCAGCTGGATGTGGTTTAACATTACCAGGCAGATGATGGTCAATCCCAAAAACACTTTCAGAAGGTGTTCAGTGGCACAGAGCACCATTTTCTACCCCGTAGTGTGAGGAAGGAATCAACATACAGCCAGGACATATTTGACCTTGAGGCACTGAAGAATCTTTGCAGAAGAGGGTGTGAATTGTGTGTGACGAGGCTCTGCCCCTTTTGCTCTCTTTATTTTTTAATATCTTTTTATAATATTGTTTCTTTAAGATAAACATTATGTATTTTATTATCATAAAAACACATTTTGTTTCATTTATAATATCAGTGAAACAAAGCAAAAAAACAACATTAAAACAGCTGTAACAACAAAAAGCCTGTTTATGTCACACATGTATGACTCATTAGGAGTAAATAATAAATAAAACCTTACATAAAAATTAATGCAATTAATAATACAACTTTAAATCAGTATCACAATAAAATAAAATATTGAAATATATAATTTATGTTCTCAATAATAGAAAGGGCTGGTTTCCTACACAACGATTAAGCCTAGTGCTGGACTATATGCTCATCACAATCACAATTCAAAAGACTTGAAAAAGGCCTTTTACAAATTTGTAGAAAGAAAGATAAATTGTGTTAAAATTCGAAGAGCATATCAATAAATTAATTCAAAAGTCTTTTAGAGGGGAAAAATATTTAAAAACATTTCTATTATTTGTTACTGAGATCAAATTCCTTTTTATTCACGCAAACACTTCCATCCACCAAATATTCAAAATTATAATCCAAAAATAATATTTACAATATTATACAACACTCAGAGCACAAAGGCTTCTTTGCCCACAGTGTATATGGTATATGTGTGATTTTGACACACAGTGTGTTATCTGAAGACACACAAACTCTGAAACAATGCACTATTTTAATTCAGAGGTGTTTAAGTTAATCATTAGTCTGTAACGTTTTACAGCTGTCTGAAACCATAAAGCAATGAACAGAATGTCACAGGAGTGGCTCTAAAGTCAGGATGAGTTAATTTATAGCTCTAAACCCTATGTCACAGATATGAAATGATATGCTCTTGAGCAACTGTGCAGTGGACGTTTGTTCTTGAACTAAAAACCTAACCTCAATGTCTTACGTCACTAATGTTCTCATGGCTGGGTACAATCAAATCCCCACACAATGTTCCAATAGCATAAAGCTTTAATTTAAGAAGTAAAACCTGTTACTGCAGCAAAAAGGGAGAACTCATAATTATATCCTAAGTGATTGTGTGAGTTGCCCAGCTGGTTGCTAGGACATTTGACCAGTAATTTGATGTGGTTTGCCGCAGGTATGTCTTTGCCTGGTTGTTGCTTGGTGATTGTGATGGTGTTGATAGAGGGTTAAGACGACAGAGGTCAAAATGAGATAGTTTATTTGGTCCTAAAGTTCAAAGTCACTGTTCCTCCCAATTTTAAATGATCCTAACGTGAAGTGAAGGGATGTAGGTGAAACATATTTCATATTTTAATATATTCTCTATGACAATATAAAAATCTAACAGAAAAAAAGAACATTAATCACTGTAAATAAACAGAAGTTGCAGTTTACATGTTTGTGTCTACAGGTCCTTTCTTTGAATGACTTTAGCACATCTGCTCCCAAGACATCACCAGTTTCTCAAACTGCACTGGTTCAGATTTGTTACTAATGTTCATCCAGAACCTCTGCATTGTTCATCAGTAGGTTCTGTAAAACATTAGCCATTACCTTGCCAAGAGGCACAGCTCCTGCTGAATAAACCATCCTGTTTAACATAACAGACCTCTTCACATACGTTGCGTTGGTCTTTCCCGAGTTCAGAGCTGAACCCAATGTTTCCCATTCCACCTGATTAATTTAACTTCCTTTAATCACTACAGTGACCCTGAATCTGTTGTCCATCGTCCACAACATCCTCCTCCTCCTCAAAATTTAGCTATTTAACAGAAGACTTAGTAACTTCAGGGAAAGCTTTCCGTCTGAATTCTGTCAGACAATGAGACAGAAAGTTGTTTGTCCAGTTTTTGTGTTGAACTAATTCTCCATCAATAATTTCTGGATCATATTGTTCTCTCATGCATTAGTTTTCTGTGAGGAGTTTGGTGTGTTCTCTTTGTGTCTGCGTGGATTTTATTCGGGTACTCCAGTTTCCTGCCACGGTGGGATTCCACTAGATTCTCTGGCTCCCTTCCCAGAGTCCAAGTGAGAGTGTTTGTGATATGACCCTATCACTCACAATCTCACACAGCAACAATGAGTTTCTGAGGGTGGAGTTAGATTTGGTTGAACCAGATTGGATGTACATGACCCTCAATGAGATCTAACTAAGTTTTTAAATATGTTGGGTGTCACACCTATCAAGTCTCCCCATCCTTCTATGAACCCTCAAAACAGTGTGGACTTCATCTCCTATGATTCAACACTCTCTCAGGTTCCTGTCACATACCAATGGTCAGCCAGTCAGGAGCAGTGTGCCCGCTCCTCATCCCCAGAGTTCTGATCTGTTTCACCTGTTTCCCTCTGTCCGTGTGTATATGTAGGACAGTGTTTTATCCACTCTTTGCAAAGAATTGCCTCCGGTCGTGTTAGTGCATATAGAGTTTGAACTTATTCCGTGCTTGACGTTGTCTTCTGGATTGTCCTACTAAGTCTGTTTGCTCCTAACCTACATTTCCCCGTGTTTTGGACTCTAACTAGTTTGTATAAAGTTCGGGATTTCTCCTCTTGTCATTAAAGTCTTGTTTCATCTGCAAGCGTCTGCCATGTTCCTGTTTCGTTACAGTAATTCTAAAATATGCAGATGGCAGATACCAACAAGATTCATACTGCAGTTAGTAACCAAGGACAACACCAACAACTTTTGTATTCATTAAGTCCCTTGAAACTCTCAATCGACAACAAGGTGAACAACAAAAGCAATTAGCTTCATTAAGGAGTGATGTATATTCAAATGACATATAATTTAATGTTCACATATGAATATGTTATTAAATGTGTGCAGTACATGGAATGACTTATTGTTCAGAATTTGTGCCTATATGAGGTTTTTTGTCTCTGTGAAAATGGAATGGGGCGGCACGGTGGCACAGCAGGTAGTGTCGCAGTCACACAGCTCCAGGGGCCTGGAGGTTGTGGGTTCGATTCCCGCTCCGGGTGACTGTCTGTGAGGAGTTGGTGTGTTCTCCCCGTGTCTGCGTGGGTTTCCTCCGGGTGCTCCGGTTTCCTCCCACAGTCCAAAAACACACGTTGCAGGTGGATTGGCGACTCGAAAGTGTCCGTAGGTGTATGTGTGTGTGTCTGTGTTGCCCTGTGAAGGACTGGCGTCCCCTCCAGGGTGTATTCCCACCTTGCGCCCGATGATTCCAGGTAGGCTCTGGACCCCCCGCGACCCTAAATTGGATAAGCAGTTACAGATAATGGATGGATGGAAAATGGAATGTTGGTGTAAGCGTCTTTCCTGGTAGCAGGACAGGATGACCTTAAAAGTTATGTTTCTTTACCAGAACAGGAAATGAAGTAAACATACCATTTACCATATGTAGGCACAACCCAACCTATATAAGTTGGGGATGGGGTGAAAATGTCAGAAGGCATTGGCTAAACTTCTCAACAAGCAGTCTACTGGGGCTTTTTAACATGCTGTTATTTTCATTGTAATAAACCTGATTATTTGCAACGAAAGAAAGGTGTTGGCGTAGAAGTCTTTTTCAGCATCTTCTTCACAATACTGAAAATAAACAACACAAGCAACATGGGTAAACTTATTTCTCAACTACAACAGCAGAATCCTTCGAGGCCTCCTGCTCCTCATGCTATTCCCTCACCCACTACTAATGAACAAAGCATTTTTTTGTCAGTAAACTGGAGATGTTTAATAGTTCCTCAAATCAGTGCAAGGGTTTTTTTTTTTACTACAGTGCTCTATCTTTTTTGTCAATTCACCCACAAGATCAGATCAACACTGCATTTCATTTTTGATTCCTCAGTTGACAGGCAAAGCTTGAGATGCAGTTTGGACCATCATTCAATCTCACACATACGATGTATTTATTCAATAACTCAAATCTGTGTTTGATTGTCGTCATGAGGGATGCTCTCAAGGGGAGTTACTTTTACAGCTTAAACAAGGTACTCAATCAGTGTCAGAATATGCACTGAGATTTTGTACTCTAGCAGCTGGTAGTGGTCGAAACAACCCTACCTTGATTGTAGCCTTCAGAAATGGACTAAATTCTGATGTTCTTTCTGAGATGGCATGTAAGGATGATGGATTGTCATTAGACAACATCATATCTCTTGTCATTCGACTAGATCAACTTAAACATGGTAGAGGTCTACATAAACTCCCTACATCCACTACAGCTGTCAGCTCTTCATGTCACACCATTTCCATGCATCATACTAGCTCCAATGACTCTCACCAATGTCATCATGTCACCATGTGTTTTGCCTGTCTCATGAATAGAGGCTCAGTTGTCTGCAAGGAGGTCTCTGCCTCTTTTGCGGGGTTCCTTGCCACATTATACAGGAATGTCAGACTCACCCTCATAGAACCATGGCACCTACCTCAGGACAGTACCCTCTACGCACTAATGTGGTGAGTGTGCCCACATTGGGGCTGGTATCTAAGTCATTTTTTTCTCCCTGTAATGATTGGCTGCTCCAAATCTCTTTTTGTGTTTTCAGCCTTGATAGGCTCTGGGGCTGATGGAAATTTTATCCACTCCAAGCCGGTAGACCAACTCCAGATTCCTGTTGAACATCTTAATACCCCATTGATGTGGATCTAGAAGGAGAAGGAGTTGTGTCTGTACTCACCAATCCTGTTTATATGTCTGTTAGTGCTCTTCACATAGAGGAGATAAGTTTTTTTTTATTGTTAACTCCACAGAATATGAAATAACAGTAGGGTTACCCTGGCTTCAAAGACACAATCTTGTTATCTCATGGGCAGGAAGAGAGATTATTTCCTGGTCAACATATTGTCATTGTCACTATCTTAAATTCCCCTCTATAACGGTTAGTCTACTATTATTGATGGTCTTGTACCAGTCAACATCCCCTCAGAATATAATGATCTTAGAGAGGTGTACAGTAAAACTAGGGCATCCCAGCTTCCTCCCCACAGAGAATATGACTGTGCTATAGAAGGTGCTATTCCACCAAAATCCTGTATATACTCCTGACATAAGGTGAGGAGAAAACCATGGAGGAATATATCAAGGAGGCCTTAGAACGGGGTTTTATACAACCTTCTACCTCTCCTGCCACAGCCGGTTTCTTCTTGCCCCTAGTCCCTGTTGCTTTAGTATAACTTTGTGGGGCAACCACATTTTCTAAATTAGATCTCCATATTGCCTACAATTGGATTAGAATTTGAGAAGGTGATGAGCGGAAGACAGACTTTATTACCACTAGGGGGCACTACGAATACACTGTGATGCCTTTTGGTTTGAAAACTTCCCCAGCAGTGTTCCAAGCATTTCTTCATGATGTGTTAAGGGAGATGTTAGATTTATATGTCATTGCTTATATTGATGATATGCTAATTTACTCCTCTAATAGGGAGACTCATGTTCAACATGTGAGAACTGTGCTCACTAGTCTCCTGGAACATCAGTAAAGGGTGAGAAGTGTGAATTTTATCTCTCTTCTGTTTCATTCTTAGGCTACGCCATCAGCTCTGAAGGGATTGTCATGGATAATCACAAAATTGAGGCTATCGTGAACTGACCTATTCCAACCTCCATCAAAGATCTACAGAGATTCCTTGGGTTCGCAAACTTCTATCGATGCTTTATAAGGTATTTTAGCAGCAAAGCCTCCTCTTTAATTAATCTGCTGAAGGGTAATGCTAAAAGACTGATTTGGAATACAGAAGCTCAGGAGGCATTTGATGCCTTGAAAGAAATGTTTACTACCGCCCCTATCTTGAGACATCCAGACCCCTCTCAACCTTTTGTTGTTGAGGTAGACGCCTTGGAGGTTGGAATCGGAGCCATTCTGTCCCAACGGGTTGGTGAACCAAAAAAAATTGCAAATGTCTTCAGTTGAATGTAACTATGGTATAGGGGATAGATAACTCCTAGCCATTAAGTTAGCTCTTGAGGAATGGCGTCATTGGCTGGAGGGAGCGTTACACCCTTTTGTGGTGCTAACTGACCACAAAAATCTCGAGTATTTGAAAACTGCCAAAAGATGACATCCCTGTCAGGCGCACTGGTCCCTATTCTTCTCCCATTTTAATTTCTCTGTTACCAATCTGCCAGGCACTCATAATGTCAAGGCTGACACCCTCTGTCATATACACATGCATTCAGAGTCATTCACTACCACCCAACGGGTGTTACCACCTTCAGTTTCGGAATCTCCTACTAGATGGGAGATTGATGATGAGCTTGATCAAGAACTTTCTCATACTCGTATCCTACTCCAACTACTGTTTCACCTGTTTCCCTCTGTCTCTGTGTATATGTAGGACAGTGTTTTATACACTCTTTGTGAAGTATTGCCTCTGGTCGTGCATACTGAGAGTCTATATCCGTGTTACTATAGAGTTTGAACTTATTCCGTGCTTGACATTGTCTTCTGGATTGTCCTACTAAGTCTGTTTGCTCCTCTTGTCATTAAAGTCTTGTTTCATCTGCAAGCGTCTGCCACGTTACTGTTTCATTACATTGGGAAATTTGTACCAATAAATTACAAGCTATAACTCAAACTTTGAAATATAAATCAAAAGTAGATGTGATGGGAAACACAGCCTGTAAATTAAAGACCCATATTAAATTTAGTAGTTCAGATTAATTTTCCTGCTGTTCTCCGTAGGAGAATACATACATTTATAACCTCTCCTTCCTCTGAGAGCTGCAGCTGTTGACCTTTGTTGTCACTCCCCTTTGTAAAATAAGGTTTTACTAAGTTTCACATTAAACAGGCTGGTTACCAAATGTTTAGGATGTCATAATTTATCATGTTCAGTACACAAATAAAAATTTTAATGTCCAATATAATGATATGAACTTTAACATAATGACAGAGAAACAATGAACTGTGCTGAGAGAAACAGGAAAGTGGCTAGAAGCAGCCTGGACCATGGCTTTAAAACATGCAAAACACAGCCATAAATAGGGTGACCACATTTGGTGGACACTTGGGGCCAGATAGCAGCACAGGGCAGACAGACATGTGCACTGGGTGGAAGGTTTGGGTGGACATTATAAAAATGTATCCATAAGTATGCAAATATGTTGTTGAACTTTAAAACATGAACACTGAACACCCCTTAACAAGACAACTAACAATGTCTTTTATGGCCCTACAGAAAAAAGGCTATACAAACAATGGAACTTGTCCATTCCTGAGAGTTTATGATTATGGAAATCCAGTTATTTTCTGTTCATACAAAACTACAAAACTGAAGCATGTGGGAATGTCATTCCCCTGACTTGTTTTCACCAGAAAACTGATCATTTTAATGATCTATGATTTATTGTTATGTTATTAAAAGCCCTACATTCTATCAACCAGAATACATACTTAATGAAGGAAAAGGGCATTGCTGGCAATCAGACATTTATGTAGAAAAACTTGCATTTAATATAAGGACCGGCAGATTAAAATGCTGCTGTATGTCATCAGGCTCAGTCAAAACCTCAACGCCTCAAAACAATGTTCCAGACTTCACTGAATACCAGAAGCTGTATTACTCCAATCACACGAAAGAGTACTGTTGTATCACACTGCCCTCTGTTGGCCACTGAGAATCTCATAATGTTTTTCTTTTTTACTTCAATATGAACTCAGTGCAGGTTGCTGTTGTTGTTGTTATTCCACTGTCAGCTGCTGGACACAGCAGGTCTGCACATTAGACTTGGCCCAAGCTGCCTTTCCCAGCACAACCTTCCCATTAACCCTGAGCCTGTGGCAGACACCAGGAGCTCACTGAGCAGTGGAACCCCCAGAGGCTGGACAGTGAATGTTAGGAGAATACACATAGAGCAGAATCGTATATGGAGTGACTTAAACAGGTAACATGGAGTGCCTACAAAAGTAGGATGAAATCAATTATTATTAACCATTAAAAGAATATTTGGATGTGTGCGTGTGTGAAATTGGACAGAGCATTTTCACACACTCATCCAGACACTCACTCACCCCACACACTCACCCAGACACTCACATACTCACACCTGTGGACAGTTTCACACACTCATCCAGTCACACACTCACACCTGTGGACAGTTTCACACACTCATCCAGTCACACACTCACACCTGTGGACAGTTTCACACACTCACCCAGTCACTCACACACTCACACCTGTGGACAGTTTCACACACTCACCCAGTCACTCACACATTCACACCTGTGGACAGTTTCACACACTCACCCAGTCACTCACACACTCACACCTGTGGACAGTTTCACACACTCACCCAGTCACTGAAATACTCACACCTGTGGACAGTTTCACACACTCACCCAGTCACTCAAACACTCACACCTGTGGACAGTTTCACACACTCATCCAGTCACTCAAACACTCACACCTGTGGACAGTTTCACACACTCATCCAGTCACTCACACACTCACACCTGTGGACAGTTTCACACACTCATCCAGTCACACACTCTCACACCTGTGGACAGTTTCACACACTCATCCAGTCACACACTCTCACACCTGTGGACAGTTTCACACACTCACCCAGTCACTCACACACTCACACCTGTGGACAGTTTCACACACTCATCCAGTCACACACTCACACCTGTGGACAGTTTCACACACTCACCCAGTCACTCACACACTCACACCTGTGGACAGTTTCACACACTCATCCAGTGACACACACTCACACCTGTGGACAGTTTCACACACTCATCCAGTCACTCACACACTCAGACCTGTGGACAGTTTCACACACTCATCCAGTCACTCACACACTCACACCTGTGGACAGTTTCACACACTCACCCAGTCACTCACACACTCACACCTGTGGACAGTTTCACACACTCATCCAGTCACACACTCACACCTGTGGACAGTTTCACACACTCATCCAGTCACTCACACACTCAGACCTGTGGACAGTTTCACACACTCATCCAGTCACTCACACACTCACACCTGTGGACAGTTTCACACACTCACCCAGTCACTCACACACTCTCACACCTGTGGACAGTTTCACACACTCACCCAGTCACTCACACACTCACACCTGTGGACAGTTTCACACACTCACCCAGTCACACACTCACACCTGTGGACAGTTTCACACACTCACCCAGTCACTCACACACTCACACCTGTGGACAGTTTCACACACTCCTCCAGTCACACACTCACACCTGTGGACAGTTTCACACACTCACCCAGTCACTCACACACTCACACCTGTGGACAGTTTCACACACTCATCCAGTCACTCACACACTCACACCTGTGGACAGTTTCACACACTCACCCAGTCACTCACACACTCACACCTGTGGACAGTTTCACACACTCACCCAGTCACTCACACACTCACACCTGTGGACAGTTTCACACACTCACCCAGTCACTCAAACACTCACACCTGTGGACAGTTTCACACACTCACCCAGTCACTAAAACACTCACACCTGTGGACAGTTTCACACACTCACCCAGTCACTCACACACTCACACCTGTGGACAGTTTCACACACTCACCCAGTCACTCACACACTCACACCTGTGGACAGTTTCACACACTCACCCAGTCACTCACACACTCACACCTGTGGACAGTTTCACAAACTCACCCAGTCACTCACACACTCACACCTGTGGACAGTTTCACACACTCACCCAGTCACTCACACACTCTCACACCTGTGGACAGTTTCACACACTCACCCAGTCACTCACACACTCACACCTGTGGACAGTTTCACACACTCACCCAGTCACTCACACACTCACACCTGTGGACAGTTTCACACACTCATCCAGTCACACACTCACACCTGTGGACAGTTTCACACACTCATCCAGTCACTCACACACTCAGACCTGTGGACAGTTTCATACACTCATCCAGTCACTCACACACTCACACCTGTGGATAGTTTCACACACTCACCCAGTCACTCACACACTCTCACACCTGTGGACAGTTTCACACACTCACCCAGTCACTCACACACTCACACCTGTGGACAGTTTCAAACACTCACCCAGTCACACACTCACACCTGTGGACAGTTTCACACACTCACCCAGTCACTCACACACTCACACCTGTGGACAGTTTCACACACTCATCCAGTCACACACTCACACCTGTGGACAGTTTCACACACTCACCCAGTCACTCACACACTCACACCTGTGGACAGTTTCACACACTCATCCAGTCACTCACACACTCACACCTGTGGACAGTTTCACACACTCACCCAGTCACTCACACACTCACACCTGTGGACAGTTTCACACACTCACCCAGTCACTCACACACTCACACCTGTGGACAGTTTCACACACTCACCCAGTCACTCAAACACTCACACCTGTGGACAGTTTCACACACTCACCCAGTCACTCACACACTCACACCTGTGGACAGTTTCACACACTCACCCAGTCACTCACACACTCACACCTGTGGACAGTTTCACACACTCACCCAGTCACTCACACACTCACACCTGTGGACAGTTTCACAAACTCACCCAGTCACTCACACACTCACACCTCTGGACAGTGCTACACACTCACCATTTCACACATACACTCACAGTTGTGGACAGATACACTCACCCAGTTACTCACACACTCACACCTGTGGAAAGTTTCACACACTCACCCAATCACTCAGGCACTCGTAACCCCAACAAATAAATAACCACATCAAACAATTACCGCTTTCCTCCAGTAAGGGGCGGCACACCCTCACAATACTCCATCCACTTCAGATTCTGAGGACTTGGTGGTAAATGTATCCCTGATAAACATCTGGACATGTGTGGTGGTGTATAATAACATGGAGAGGAACCAAGGCACTGTGTAAGACATGGCTCAGATTACGTGGGAATTGACAGACTGCATGTAACGGCCTGAGAAAAGCCTGGGGACATATGTCCTTTCTGAATTTTGGCAGCAACATTCTCAGCATTACACACATACCTTGTACCCCACTACAAATCCCTGTGGCGTACAGCAGACCTGACTTATGAGCACTGATGTGGAGGCAGAGCTAGGTAAATTGACTGACATGGTAGAAACCTCACTTGGTTTGAGAAATGATTACACAGCCTCTCTCAGTATTGTTCTGACCACTAATATATTCTGGACTTTGAAAGTTGGGGCTTTGGAGTGTCATCTGTAGGGACAGGTCTGTAGTACTGTCCCTATGGCACCAGAATCTTGTATCTACATATTTTTGTTCTCATTTTTTAGTAAATATTCAGTGTACAGATAAGTTTGTGTTTTTTTTTGTGGTAAGTGTTGTGTAGTATTATAAATGACAGTCTTCATAAAATAATAACAATATTAACATAACCTTAAAAGTATTTTGAAAATGGCTAGTGAGAATCCTTTATTCGCCACTGCATTCATAATGAGTTCCTTCAAGGAGAAAGCACTGCAAAAGCCTGTGAATCAATTTGTTCTATTGTTTGGAAATAGTATTTTGTCCAAAAATACGTGTGAGTTGTGGTTGAGAACTTTATAAACCTAATAGTTTGGAATATACCAGATGCTCTGGTATTTCCTTCTCCTGAATAGTGTCTGAATCCCCTCAAGGACAGTGCATCACTGCAAAAAAATAAAGAAAAAACACCTTACTAGTCTGTACTAGACCAGCATTAATCAGCTTCAACCAACACAAACTTCTCAGACCAGCCCTAAATTAGCATTGAACCCATGCTAGGCAAAGTTGTTTATTTCAGCCAGGGAGGGATCATTCTTGCAAAAAATGGGTGTGAATTTTCAAACTAGATTGTGCCGTGCATTAGAGTTACTCCCAGTCCACTAGGATACATTGTTTGGGCACTACTTACTGGGGCACCACTTGGAAGATTTGAATATAATTAACGGAATTGACAGAAGTTCTGGTTTTGGACGTAAATACAAAATGGCAGAACCCTCCAAACAGGGTTTTATACAGTGAACAAAACAGGTTTAGGTTTAGTTTCAGAAACATTAGTTATGAGGGGGAGCATTTCACAATCTCCTGGAGCCTACAAAACTCCCTGGGTGCTTTCGTATTCCTCCTTTCCTTACATATGAATCTGAGCGAGAGTGTATAAATTTGTAACGAATGGTACATTAAGCTTGTTCTCTTCTCACAAAGTGAAATATTAATATAACACAGAGGAAGGAGCTTAGAGAAATGATGGTGAAGGTTCCGAATGCTTGAGTGACAAGGCCCTCAAGATTTAGACAAGTTGAGGCAGTGTCTAATCCCTTTGTGTCTAAAACACCATTTACTTTTTGAAGGGACTTTCATAAGTGATTAAAATGGGATTCCAGAAATACAGAAGGTACTATGCTGCAGAGAGTGGACAGGCCATTGGAAATGGCAAAGATGGAGAGGAAGTAAGTTCCAGGTTTATTACATATTTAGTCATTTAGAAAAGGGCCTCTGATAAAACTCTACGCTGGATGAAGAGGGAGGCCTTGACCTTAAGTGATAGAATGCACAACCTTAAATTTGACAGTGAACAAAGCTTGTTTAGGTTCCACATGTTGCAAAGTACTCCACTGCTTAAGGGCAAGGCCTCCCTGTTCGTCCAGTTAAACAACTTCATTTGATGTTTCTGAAGAACAGTGCTTTACATCAACAACACTTTGTTATACCTCTTTTAAAGACCTGGAGTTGCTGGTCAGTATAACCTTGGTCAGATCTTCAACCCTGGTCTGGGAGTTTTTTCCTGTCTTACTTATTCTGCTGATTATTATGGACCTAGATTTGCCATTGCTGGATCTGGACCCCGAACCTCCTGTGAGAATCGCAAATAGAAGGTGGAATGTTTTCAACAAGGGGGCACCAATACCCATGAATTACCTGTTGACATTTCTTAAAAACAGTGCTTCATTTCTCTAACACTGTGTCCTTATTGTGTATCTGAAATTCTAACATTGTAAATGACCTGGACTTGTAGGTACGTCCTTCACTCCATTGGTCAATAGCACAGCTTGTCTACCATGGTTCTGGAGTACCTCCTGGCCTACACATTTTGGTAACCCATCTTCTCCCAGTACAAATCATCCAACTGGTCAGTATGTGTTTAAACAAGTAAAACCTAAATATCCAGTAGCTAAAAAGTGACTAGTCCAGGACCAAAATTTCAAACCAATAGAATATGGACTGAAAACGTAGCCGCAGCTCCTGGTCCTCTGAAGTAATAGAAGATCAGAAGTAAACTTGGGCATGCTGATTGATTGATGCTATTTTATAATGGCTCCCCCTGGTGGATAGTATTTAGCCTGCTAAATGTGAATGTGTGAGTGAGTTACAAGCCTCTGTGAACTGTGCCCTGGCCACATATTGACTCTCAGTTTCACCCACCCATTTACTGATACCTATTCCTTATCTGCATTAGAAGGTGAAGTACTGTCTTTATTGCTAAACTAAATGTGATGGAAATGTAAGATTGTCCAGTGAACAACAGTTCTCTTGTCTGTCCTGCAAAACATGTGGGATCTTATAAATACAGAGGAGGAAATCAATGCTAAAGCTAACTGTCCAGAGAGCCCACGTTGCTCAGCAACATCTCAGCAGCTTGGAGCCCACTTAGCAAAGCACTTTAAAGGAGTGAGGGGAATATACTAATGTAACCTTCCATTACTTTGAGCAGATGCGCTGCGGACAGACAGAGGCTGATTGCATGCAATTAATCCAGGGGAAAAATGAAGAATGTCAGAAAAAGGTCTCCTGCAAAAGCGTCGCCATTCTGCAGCGCTTGGAAATATGCACTGAAGTTTTTAAGGCTAATAAAATTCAATATCCTAACTAAATCATCTGACTTACTCTGCAACAGACTTACTGCATGACTGACTCACTCTCTCTTCACTACTGAGACTCTGAAGGGTCATCATGCAATACTTGATATGAAAATGGCCAAATTATCCAGCTCTAGGGTAAAAATAACCTGCTGCCTTTACGGAAACCCCCTGACCACGTTTCTATCTTTGGAGCTGAGATTTTTTCATGTCTTCACAGTGGTGGGGATCGTAGCAGAGCCATGGATTAGGTCAGAGGACTGTTCATTGGTCAGTTTTCAGGCTTTCTTACCAGTGTCAAAAGCCCCTTTCAGAGAAGCATGACCACTCTTATTTTCCAAATGTTTACTGAAGGAGCCATTGGTTAGATTCCAAATGCTCGATTAGGTGTGTCGGACATGGATTTCCAATTTCATGTTTGCAGAAAATACATATCTGATGGCTGCTTGGAAAAAATTTGGACCAATGACAATGACTTTTTATTGTGTAATTCTTGTCTGTCTAAGCTGGTCCAATAATAAAGGTCTTTGGTCCATCAGTGTTCCCTAGGTTCATGAACACTCGACCACTATTAATTTCATTATTAAAACCATTAGAAACAATAGTCACTGGTGGCTGATTGTTCACAACTAAAATGAGAACAAATTAAAAATAATAATTTGAATATTTAACTATGACTTTACACAAAAAAATAAGTAACTGATAATTGTCCCATTAGTTCTGATTTGGAAACAGAAAATCACAAGAAAATATGCCATTAAAGCGCAAAATGTTCTGACTGTATGCTGTTGTCCAGGCAAAGTGGGCAGCTGGGCAGTAAAGTGAAGAGGCTGTAATGTGAATTCCCAAAGAATCAATTCTCTGAGCATCTGGGAGTCACTTGACACTTGACCTGTCAGCCAATGATTCAAAGAGTTGAATCTCTTGAATCAACCTCGGTTTATAGTGCACTTTGAATTAAAACATTAATGTGAAATGAATGCCAAAAGTATTTGATGAAAAACATTTGGATTTAAAGCAGCATTTAAAAACACATGATTAAAGTAGGTTATTTATTTATTTAATGTATGAAAACTAGACTAAATTATTTTTGTTTTTATCGACTATAACTAGAATAAATCTAACAATAATTAAAGGATTAAAATGAGGCTAAAACTAATACAAATTTCAGTCAAAAGACTAAGACTAAAACTAAATAAAAATGTGGTACTCTAGACATTGTCTGCACTTCATATGTGAAGTCGTATTTTTACTGAGCTGTACTAGGGCGAAAAGAGCCTCTGTTGAAGCTACTCTGCACTGCAGAAACTGCACTATGTACTTTCACAGCCCATGTAGTGTACCCTGAGCTAATTAAAATGAGCTGGTAGACCATTAAAAGCCACGGATTCTGCATCTCAGTGGGAGACGGATGCCATGGAGATGGTTGTTCATTAGTACATCGCTCAAGAACGTCAAATGAAATAAGTCTTTGATTACAGCAGTGAGCAAGCCGAGGACAAACAGCCATGTGACTTTTAAACATGACCCTGATGTCAGGGAGAGACGCTGAAGATTGCTCTCTCCGGCAGAACTGTGCATTATTGAAGAGGAAACCATTCAGAAAAGTCGATGGACCCTGGCTTCTCTGATGCTGAAGCTTTCCGATAATAAGCCTGTATCTGTGAAACCGAAGAAGCCTCGACCTATCAAAACATCAGGGCGCTGTCCTGGAGTCCGCACAGAGGAGAGTGAGCGGCCAGTGAGTAAACGGATGTTGACCTCTGATTTGCGGTCTGCAGTATTAGAATAAGTGCATCTTGCAGCATTAGAGACTCCATCGCTCTCCTTCCTCTCCGTCGTCATCACCCCTTCGCTGGAGAAAACCCCCAGGGACAAACATCAATCCTAACAGCAGTTAGTAATAGGATCAGGTTTGTAGTCAGTAGCTATAAATACTACAAGCTACACTCTTACAAAAGATGGTTATTCAAGGGTCTTCTAGAGGGGTCTGACTGCAAAGCTGCAGCTTAAGAACAGCCGTTTCAGGCCACCAGACTGCATTCCTTCCAGATTACCATTAAAAGGAACATTTCCTTCCTTTTCCACAAGAGAAGACAGTCTTAATGAAACATCTGTGACCTGCTAACCTCACAGCAGCGTTCTCCCCCTGTGTAAACAGCCCTGTTCAGAGCGGCCACTTTCAGCACCTGTTCCTTTAAATGACAATGAGCCACACGCTGTTCACCCCGACCCCGAGTGCACAGCAGTGAGGAGCGAGGAGCAGAAGCTCTGGTTTTTGTTTTATCCATTCGTACTCAGTGCTCTTATTTCTCCGCGTTTGTTGTGTCTGTTTTGCTGCGTTTTGCACTCTCACATAAATGCAGGTCCAGTGCTGCGATTGGGCAAACTCAGAAGAGGGGGCGGGGCAATTCTAAAGTCTCTGCATTTAATGCCAGAAGCGGAGAAGCATAAGAACACCTCATTTTATGTCATGTTTTCACAGCATATGGCAGCACACTGAAAAGCCAATGCCCTTAGATTTTACCACATTTGTTTTAGATTAAAATTGTGAACCCAAATTAAACAAAACAAAGAGAGTTTTATTAGTGTCTATGACCATTTCCTCTTTCACTGGGGTGTAAATATGCTGACACACAGGTAGTATCTCTTGGTTTTCCATCAACATGCATCAAATCCACGTTCAAATGAGACACAGAATGAGCGCCAGTGTTTGGAGAATGGCTACAAATCCATATGTCAGTATTTGAAATTTAGACTCATATTTTGGAAATGTGTAATGCCCTGTGGCGAAGAAGTGTGTTCCTGAAGTGTGCCAATGATTCCAAGTAGGCTCTGGATCCCAGACTGACGTGAACAGAAGATGACTGTATGATTGCTCTCCTCCAAGCAGGTTGAGCTCCTGTGACAGGCTGTTAGAAGCTGTTTAAAACCGATTGCAGTGAAGTTTAATGTCCTTCATCATTCCAGCTTGGCTCTGTGGTGTGATTGAAGGAGACCTGGCTATATGTTGGAATTGGGGTGTATAATAATTCCCACCCATTTTCTCTGCCGTAAAAGGACCTCAATTGCAGTTTGGTTCGGTGTGGACTTGAGAAGAAAAGATGACGACGCTCATAGGACTGGAAAATGGATTCTAACTTCTATCGGCCTCTATCAACCTAAAGGCAGAGGGTTTTTGGAATGCAGAACTCTTGCTGTATCCTGTGAGAAAGCTGCGCCAGAGATGATGTCTGGAATGCCGGCCTGGTTGACGGGAGATCTGCAGTAGTGAACCCTTGGAGAAGCAGACCAAAGTGGAACAGCAACACAACAGCAGCAGTCAATTTTCCTATGAACACAGACCACATTCAGGACAAGGGACACTTTTGAGTCACCAGTCCTCCTACCAACAAGTTTTTGGACTGTGGGAGGAAACCGGAGCACCCGGAGGAAACCCACACAGACACAGTAAGAACACACCACACTCCTCACAGACAGTCACCCGGAGGAAACCCACGCAGACACAAGGAGAACACACCACACTCCTCACAGACAGTCACCTGGAGGAAACCCACGCAGACACAAGGAGAACACACCACACTCCTCACAGACAGTCACCTGGAGGAAACCCACACAGACACAGGGAGAACACACCACACTCCTCACAGACAGTCACCCGGAGAAAACCTACGCAGACACAGGGAGAACACACCACACTCCTCACAGACAGTCACCCGGAGGAAACCTACGCAGACACAGGGAGAACACACCACACTCCTCACAGACAGTCACCCAGAGGAAACCCACACAGACACAGGGAGAACACACCACACTCGTTACAGACTGTCACCAGGAGCGGGACTCCAACACAAAGGTGGCATATGTCTCAAGTTTGATGGACATTGGAAATCCAACATGCACGTCCATTGTGGCCTCTCTGGACTGTGTGTAGACTTTCAGTAGGGTGCCAGGCAGTCCTTTGCTTAAGGGCAAGGCCACCTTCAACCTCCAGGACTTCCTTAGGCTCTGTTTCTGCAGTAAACATAGACAAAACCCCCTGTGTAAACTAGAAAAAAAAAAAAAAAAAAAACATATAAGCTTATGTCCACACCCCACATGTCCGTATCCTGTCTCAATGTAGCTCTCCTTGTCCGAGTGTATACATGAGGCAGCGTGTTAAAAACGCGGCTGTGTAATTACTCTAAACATCTGCATCCGTGCATGGACAAACCCCGGGGGGTCCACCACAGTCCCTTTCAACAAGCAAACAAGCCAATTGTACATGTCACTGAGAGTGTGTCCCATCAAATTACACAAAGGACAGTGGTCTGTTTTTCAGACCCGGAGCTGCATGGGGTCCGGCTCGGTTCCAAGGCAGAATCATCACACTCCAAAACAAACAGACACCCCCCCTACAATTACACAGAGCTTCATAGAAGACGGATGCGTCAGGCCAAATCCAGCCACTTTGGGTCCAGAGGAACTAGAGGGATGCAGCCAATCAGGACAAAAGTCGTTTGACATCCTAGAGAACATCTGTCCCTCTGGTTTCCTGAATCTGTGTAAATGTGGCAAGCACAAAAGGGCATTTGTATTCCAATATACATTCCACATCACAGAGGGCAGGGCAGGGAGGGAGGGATGGGGAGACGGTGTGGCTGCGGAGGGAGGAGCGCTGAAAAATGAAAAATGATTTGAGGAGAGATCAATTTGAAATGTAATGGAACGAAACCCTGAGATTGATTTTATTGCCATTTGGCGGTGGTCAGTAATTGTCTGGGCCGTTCAGGGAGAGTGATCGTGTGGACGCTCGCTGGAGCAGAACGTTGCAGGTAGAAGAGAGGGAGAGAGAGAGAGAGAGAGAGAGAGAGAGAGAGAGAGAGACAGAGAAAGAAACCCACCCCACACACTAAACACTATCAGTGAATTGTGGGGACAATACATAGACGTGCTTTTATTTTGTGGAGACTTACATTAACATTTCCTTAAGTGTTACTAACTTAACCCTAACCTCAATCCCCAAGCCACTAAGCCCTATTCCCAAACCATAACCCCTTACCCTAAACCCTAAACCCTAACCCTAAACCCTAAACCCTAACTTAAAACATGTCTTCACTATAAAATGTACTGATTATTACTGTGGAGTCCAGCCCCTGCTCTGGTGAACGTCCCGCACACCTCCGATCCCTCGGAAACATCCTCAGCATTCCAGGAATACTCCCACATTCCTCCACACTCCAGAGGCTGAGGCTCCTTCGTCTGTTTGCAGGCCTGTCTGTCTATCTGCCTCTCTGTCTGTCTGCAGGCCTGTCTGTCTATCTGCCTCTCTGTCTGTCTGCAGGCCTGTCTGTCTGTCTGCAGGCCTGTCTGTCTATCTGCCTCTCTGTCTGTCTGCAGGCCTGTCTGTCTATCTGCCTCTCTGTCTGTCTGCAGGCCTGTCTATTTATCTGCCTGTCTGTCTGTCTATCTGCCTGTCTGTCTATCTGCCTCTCTGTCTGTCTGCAGGCCTGTCTGTCTATCTGCCTCTCTGTCTGTCTGCAGGCCTGTCTGTCTATCTGCCTGTCTGTCTGTCTATCTGCCTGTCTGTCTGTCTGCAGGCCTGTCTGTCTGTCTGTCTGCAGGCCTGTCTATCTATCTGCCTGTCTGTCTGTGTGCAGGCCTGTCTGTCTATCTGCCTGTCTGTCTGTCTGCAGGCCTGTCTGTCTATCTGCCTCTCTGTCTGTCTGCAGGCCTGTCTGTCTATCTGCCTCTCTGTCTGTCTGCAGGCCTGTCTATTTATCTGCCTGTCTGTCTGTCTATCTGCCTGTCTGTCTATCTGCCTCTCTGTCTGTCTGCAGGCCTGTCTGTCTATCTGCCTCTCTGTCTGTCTGCAGGCCTGTCTGTCTATCTGCCTGTCTGTCTGTCTATCTGCCTGTCTGTCTGTCTGCAGGCCTGTCTGTCTGTCTGTCTGCAGGCCTGTCTATCTATCTGCCTGTCTGTCTGTGTGCAGGCCTGTCTGTCTATCTGCCTGTCTGTCTGTCTGCAGGCCTGTCTGTCTGTCTGCAGGCCTGTCTATCTATCTGCCTGTCTGTCTGTCTGCAGGCCTCTCTGTCTATCTGCCTGTCTGTCTGTCTGCAGACTTATCTGCCTGTCTGTCTGTCTGCAGGCCTGTCTGTCTGTCTGCCGGCCTGTCTATCTTTCTGTATGTCTGCAGGCCTGTCTGTCTATCTGCCTGTCTGTCTGTCTATCTGCCTGTCTGTCTGTATGTCTGCAGACCTGTCTGTCTATCTGCCTGTATGTCTGCAGGCCTGTCTGTCTATCTGCCTGTATGTCTGCAGGCCTGTCTGTCTATATGCCTGTCTGTCTTGTCTTTCTGTCTGCCTGTCTGTTTGTCTATCTGCATGTCTGTCTTTCTGCAGGCCTTTCTATCTTCCTGTTTGTCTGTATGTCTGCAGGCCTGTCTATCTATCTGCCTGTCTGTCTGTCTATCTGCCTGTCTGTCTATCTGCCTCTCTGTCTGTCTGCAGGCCTGTCTGTCTATCTGCCTCTCTGTCTGTCTGCAGGCCTGTCTGTCTATCTGCCTGTCTGTCTGTCTATCTGCCTGTCTGTCTGTCTGCAGGCCTGTCTGTCTGTCTGTCTGCAGGCCTGTCTATCTATCTGCCTGTCTGTCTGTGTGCAGGCCTGTCTGTCTATCTGCCTGTCTGTCTGTCTGCAGGCCTGTCTGTCTGTCTGCAGGCCTGTCTATCTATCTGCCTGTCTGTCTGTCTGCAGGCCTGTCTGTCTGTCTGCCGGCCTGTCTATCTTTCTGTATGTCTGCAGGCCTGTCTGTCTATCTGCCTGTCTGTCTGTCTATCTGCCTGTCTGTCTGTATGTCTGCCTGTATGTCTGCAGGCCTGTCTGTCTATATGCCTGTCTGTCTTGTCTTTCTGTCTGCCTGTCTGTTTGTCTATCTGCATGTCTGTCTTTCTGCAGGCCTTTCTATCTTCCTGTTTGTCTGTATGTCTGCAGGCCTGTCTTTCTATCTGCCTGTCTGTCTGTCTATCTGCCTGTCTGTCTATCTGCCTCTCTGTCTGTCTGCAGGCCTGTCTGTCTATCTGCCTCTCTGTCTGTCTGCAGGCCTGTCTGTCTATCTGCCTGTCTGTCTGTAGGCCTGTCTGTCTATCTCCCTGTCTGTCTGCCTGTCTGTCTGTCTGTCTGCAGGCCTGTCTCTCTGTAGGCCTGTTTGTTTATCTGCCTGTCTGTCTGTAGGCCTGTCTGTCTATCTCCCTGTCTGTCTGTTTGTCTGCCTGTCTCTCTGTCTGTCTGCAGGCCTGTCTGTCTATCTGCCTGTCTGTCTGTAGGCCTGTCTGTCTATCTATCCGCCTGTCTGTCTGTCTGCCTGCCTGTCTCCCTGCATCTCTTTCTCCCTCCCCGTCTCTCTGTCTCCCCCTGTCTCTCTGTCGTGTCCCTGCAGGACGGGAGGTCAGTGTTAAGTAAAGCTGAAGCTGCTCGTCTCCTCTCACTCCGTCTACAGTTGATTATGTTAAGGACGTCCACTGATGAAGAGAAGCTATTCATTTCTTCATTTCCTCGCTCCTGTCCCCATGGAGCGAGAGACCAGCTCCTCTTTCCTCCTCCCTGACCCGCTCCTGGACCCGGCGTCAGGACCCCGATCCCAATCGATGATCATTGAGCAGCAGAGGAAGAGGGGAGGAAAAGTGGAGGAGGAGGGGGGGGGGTGTAGGGACAGAGAGGAAGCTCCATTGACTTCAGTTTGTGAAGGACGCATCAGGACACTGACACTGAGTTACCCAAGAGGACCCCAAGGAAACTGAGAGAGAGAGAGAGAGAGAGAGAGAGAGAGAGAGAGAGAGAGAGAGAGAGAGAGCGCAGAGTAAATTCAAGAGAAAGATTTACGAGAAAACAGAAGAGAAGAAAGAAAGTAAGGGAGTATAGAAAAGGGGAGAGGGAGGGAGAAATAGGAAAAGATGTTGGAGCGAAAGAGGTGATGAAAGAAACATGAAAAATTAGAAGCACAAAACAGAAGAAGGAAAGACAGAAAGAGAGAGAGAGAGAGAGAGAGAGAGAGAGAGAGAGAGAGAGAGAAATGGACAAACAAGAGAAATGAGAGAAAGGCAGATGTAGGGAATAGGAAATAAAATAGAAAGAAAGAAAGAAAGAAAGAAAGAAAGAAAGAAAGAAAGAAAGAAAAGCATTTTTCACGTTAAAAACTCAAAGCCAAAAAAAGAGATTTTCAACAGAATTAAATTTAAAGAAAACGAGATAATGCGCTCGAACACACACACACACACACACGCAGGAGCTGAAGCAGGGTAAGCGAGCAGGAGCAGTCAGAAAGTCAGAGAGAAGTGAAACACAGAGTCATTGTGGTTAGTGGGTACAGTGCAGTGCAGAGTCCTCCACTGGAGGTCCCCACAACATTTAGGCAGAGGGCTTTGCTACAAAGCCCCCACGAAGGCCTCGCCCCCTCAGGAACGGAGAGACAGGCTCTCAACTTAGAGTCTCAGTGTCCCTCCAGCTCACGGAAATGTACCATCCTTACGTTTTACCAGGCGCTGAGAACGGCACCTTGAAGAGAAGCTGCCCACTGCTGTTCAATGTGTCAGGGAAAGAAAGAAAGAAAGAAAGAAAGAAAGAAAGAAAGAAAGAAAGAAAGAAAGAAAATATTCTTAATTAAATAAAACATACAAAAGAAATAAAAAGTTTTTATTTTAATAATAGAAAATAAAAAAGAATGATAAATAGAAAAAAGCGAGAGAAAATGAGCGAGAGAGAGAGAGAGCGAGAGAGAGAGAGAGAGAAAGAGAGAGAAAGAGAGAGAAAAAAAAAGAAAGAAAGAGAGAGAGAGAGAGAGAGAGAGAGAGAGAGAGAGAGAGAGATATTATATTATATGTGTCTCTCCTATTGTGTGTTGTGTGTTGTTAAGGTGGAAAGGGTAAAGCACTAATGGATATTCCAGGCTGTGCTCCTGTCAAAGAGAAGCCAGGACCTCAATTAGAGTTAACACCAGCATCCTCCACACACACAGAGAGAGAGAGAGAGAGAGAGAGAAAGAAAAAAGAGAGGTGTATATAAGGTGGAATAGGGCATCTCTCTCTGTCAGCACAGATTGAGTGTGGCCAGTGGTGTAAAGGTCATTTCAGGAGAGCACTCAGCAATGGAAGCCTTGACATTTCAACCGTAGCTCATCAGCTAAAACATCACACACACACACACACACACACACAAGGCTTATTTAATCTGAGCAGAGTTTTACCTACACCCTACAAAACTTGGTCATTCAAGTGTTTTCCAGTAAAGACAATGGTTTATATGTTAATAGAACTCACAGAACCATCTACATGTTTAGACCTTAGCAGTTGTGGTTTATTTTGGCAATTCAGCACCACAAATGGTTCCTCTACTATCACATGCTTAAAATTTCTACAATGGCAGAAGTTTAATATAGAACAAGTGCATGAATGAGTGAATGAATGAGTGAATGAATGAAAAAGACCAGCTCAAAATGTGTAACACTTCCTGGAAGACAGTCAAAGTTGTTTTATATTCACTACTTGTGATCCCATCCACTGGTGGCACTGTTTCACTAAATTAACACCAATTCTCAGATGACGTGGTGTGGTGTAGCCGCCGTACCGGAGACCTACTCATTACTCAAACACACAACTCAAATATAAACTGTGATGTTTAAAAAGTTTTATTGTTTCTCTCAACACTTTATTCGTCGTCATTCATTCATTCATTCATTATCTGTAACTGCTTATCCAATTCAGGGTCGCGGTGGGTCCAGAGCCTACCTGGAATCATTGGGTGTAAGGCAGGAATACACCCTGGAGGGGGCGCCAGTCCTTCACAGGGCAACACACACATTCACTCACACCTACGGACACTTTTGAGTCGCCAATCCACCTACCAACGTGTGTTTTTGGACTGTGGGAGGAAACCGGAGCACCCGGAGGAAACCCACGCAGACACAGGGAGAACACACCATACTCCTCACAGACAGTCACCCGGAGGAAACCCACGCAGACACAGAGAGAACACACCACACTCCTCACAGACAGTCACCCGGAGGAAACCCACACAGGCACAGGGAGAACACACCACACTCCTCACAGACAGTCACCCGGAGGAAACCCACTCAGACACAGAGAGAACACACCACACTCCTCACAGACAGTCACCCGGAGGAAACCCACACAGGCACAGGGAGAACACACCACACTCCTCACAGACAGTCACCCGGAGGAAACCCACACAGGCACAGAGAGAACACACCACACTCCTCACAGACAGTCACCCGGAGGAAACCCACTCAGACACAGAGAGAACACACCACACTCCTCACAGACAGTCACCCGGAGGAAACCCACACAGGCACAGGGAGAACACACCACACTCCTCACAGACAGTCACCCGGAGCGGGAATCAAACCCACAACCTCCAGGCCCCTGGAGCTGTGTGACTGTGGCACTACCTGCTGCGCCACCGTGCCGCCCTTTTTCGTCTTCATTTAGACGTTAAAATGAAAGAAATACAAGTATGGATCCCTGACCCATTTATCCATGTCATATTCGTCTGTGACGGTCTAATAATATTAATAAAAAACTAATAATACTGCACCCAGACAGTAATTAGACCCTACTCTGACAGAGCGACATGAACCTTATACCTCACCAAAAATTATTTTCGACATGGCACTACATGAGTCCAGAAACTTTTTTCTTCTTCTTTTTCATCTACACTGTGTCCTACAGAGAATGTATAGAGACAATTGGGACCCAGCCTCGGCTTTGCAGTGGAAGGGAACCCTCTCTCACTGATCACTTACACTTTCAGACAAGGAGAAGTGCTTTATTAAACTTTAAGCCAAACCAGAGGAATAATTTAGACAGATAAAACACTGTCAACCAACAATCTGTTCCAGGAACAGAGGAGTCAGATTATTTACCTGTAAACAGAGGGAAAAGAATGAGACAAAAGAACATCTGGCTAGTGTCTGTAGTCTCTTACACACAGACAGAACCCCTAATACTAGACAGAAGAGCAGAGAAATGCATCAGAGCTAACAGCTTTCCATTAGATCAAAAAATGCTAATATGGCTAACAGAAGAATATGCAAGACAGGGATTCTTTACACCCTGATGTGAAGAGGAGGTGGGCTTCTGTGCTTCTGAATGCTGTGAGCACAGGGAGAGGAGCTGTATGTGACCATCTTTCCCATCTGTTTACATTAGTAAACAATATGGTGCCCACACCAAAAATAAATAATAACAATAATTATAATAATAGCAATAAAAATCATGTTACTGCAACTTATGGATACCAGGTAGACAATAAACAGCAGAAATCACTCATGTATGTTTGGGCCTTCAACTACCCCCACTGTTATAGTTACAGTTTGTACTCTGTTCTGTTTATATTTGACTGCTATGTCTTTGGCTCACACTGACTCTTTCTAAACGTATTAAGGATTTAATACTGCCTCTGCATTCTGTACAGTTTCCATCCCATTGCCACAGGCAGCCCATCATCGTAGTCCTCCTTCTCACACTGGGACTCTTCAGCAGAGGCTGTAAAGAGATGTAGGTGAAGTTGTCAGTGTTACAGCATCAGGTCTCAACTTCATCCTTGACATCTTTGTCAGCGCTGACAGTGTAGAAAGCACCAGTAACTGACTAGTCTCGCTTCTACCTTCCACACTTCAGGAAAGCGCTCAGTTCATGGGAATCTCCATGACTCTGGATCAGTCAAGATGTCAAACCAATCCTGATTGTTTTTGAATTCTCTGCTGCTCTGAAGTTGGTCCAAATCATGGCCCATCTGCCCATCACTGCAAGCCTTGGAATCACTGGCTCAATACTTTGTGTCTTACCTGGAGAGGCAGGACCCTCATATCGCATTTCAAGAAGTCAAACAGTGTTTGTTCTGTGCAGTATTCTCCAGTGGTGTCCCACAGGGCTCAGTGCGTGGACCCCTTATCTTTTTACTATATAGGTTATGAGGGTAAAAACAACATATAACCTTATTTTAGTCAAATACTAAACAATTTACACCCGTGTAGAGTTAGGGGTCAATCACACACCCTCACACTTGTGATTAGTTTCACGCACTCACCCAATCAGTCACACACTCAGCCAGTCAATCACACACTCACCTTTGTACAATTTCACACACTCACCCAGTCACTCACACACTCACCCAGTCACTCACACACATTCACCTATGTACAGTTTCACACACTCACTCAGTCACTCACACACACTCACCTATGTACAGTTTCACACACTCACCCAGTCACTCACACACACTCACCTATGTACAGGTTCACACACTCACCCAGTCACCCACACACTCACCCAGTCACTCACACACTCACACCGGTGGACAGGTTCACACACTCACCCAGTCACTCACACACTCACACCGGTGGACAGTTTCACACACTCACCCAGTCACTCACACACACTCACCTATGCACAGGTTCACACACTCACCCAGTCACTCACACACACACACCGGTGGACAGTTTCACACACTCACCCAGTCACTCACACACACTCACACACACACTCACACCTGTGGACAGTTTCACACACTCACCCAGTCACTCACACACTCAGACCTGTGGACAGTTTCACACACTCACCCAGTCACTCACACACTCACACCTGTGGACAGTTTCACACACTCACCCAGTCACTCACACACTCACACCTGTGGACAGTTTCACACAGTCACCCAGTCACTCACACACTCACACCTGTGGACAGTTTCACACACTCACCCAGTCACTCACACACTCACACCTGTGGACAGTTTCACACACTCACCCAGTCGCTCACACACTCACACCTGTGGACAGTTTCACACACTCACCCAGTCGCTCACACACTCACACCTGTGGACAGTTACACACACTCACCCAGTCACTCACACACTCACACCTGTGGACAGTTTCACACACTCACCCAGTCACTCACACACTCACACCTGTGGACAGTTACACACACTCACCCAGTCCCTCACACACTCACACCTGTGGACAGTTTCACACACTCACCCAGTCACTCACACACTCACACCTGTGGACAGTTTCACACACTCACCCAGTCACTCACACACTCAGACCTGTGTACAGTTTCACACACTCACCCAGTCACTCACACACTCACACCTGTGGACAGTTACACACACTCACCCAGTCCCTCACACACTCACACCTGTGGACAGTTTCACACACTCACCCAGTCACTCACACACTCACACCTGTGGACAGTTTCACACACTCACCCAGTCACTCACACACTCACACCTGTGTACAGTTTCACACACTCACCCAGTCACTCACACACTCACACCTGTGTACAGTTTCACACACTCACCCAGTCACTCACACTTAAGAGACATGTCGAGTGATGACACACTTCGGCAAAGAGATTAACCACAACATAAATCAATAACCACTGGAAACGATAGCTTCATGAGTTTTTTGTGTGTGTATTAATCACATTGTGGGGATCTGATCTCTTGGGTTTGAAGAAATTGTGAACATTTAGTGATTGTGGGGACATTGTCTGGCTCTACGCTAGAAAGAAAGTGTTGTCTTCCAAATATAAAGCTGTATTTGTGTGGTTTGACACATTCAGAGCTCCTGTCATCCGATGAACTCCAAGTCCTCTGTAATGATTTTTCTTTCTCTGTCACAACAAGACATTGATTTGACAGATTTCATTT
Source organism: Hoplias malabaricus (assembly GCF_029633855.1). Taxonomy (NCBI): domain Eukaryota; kingdom Metazoa; phylum Chordata; class Actinopteri; order Characiformes; family Erythrinidae; genus Hoplias; species Hoplias malabaricus. The sequence goes on along the minus strand of NC_089803.1, from coordinate 14,629,242 downwards.
CTCTGCAATTAAAGAAGCATCTCCAGCCCACGGCAACACTGCCTGTCCCTACGGACCGCCGTTACACCTTATTAAAGACCCCAATCTGCCTCCTGAGATCCATAACACCTTATCATCCCCAGCACAAACAGCCAGTCAATGCCCAGCCGAGTGTGTTACAGTGTACACAGTGATACACTGTGCTTTTGTAGGTCTGGATACATTCGGGATCCTGATTATTGTGATGGAAGCTGCTCCAGACAGGTTTAAAGACACTCAATATCCCTCCTCACTGAGGCCTGTCATTCAGGAATGTCTTTAATTAACCCCAGCACCTTCCCCTGGTGGGTTTAACACAGCTCTAGCTGGACCAGCTCTGGGAGTTTGTCTTTGTTGCTGTCAGCCTTGGGTCGCTCATTAGGAGCCTGGGTCAGGTTTGTTTTAAAGAGACATGGTCTGCTCAGTACACACAAAATATAATGCAGGAGACCAATACATTGATTTCTAGAAATGCATCTGACCCCTGGGTGTTCAAATGTGTTTTTCTTTTCCATTGTACACACACACACACATACACACACACACACACACACACACACACACACACACATACACACACACACATACACACACACACACACACACACACACACACATACACACAAAGTCAAAGAACAGAAATTCAATCTCTTTAACTCCTGACCACAGATGACATTACTAAATCAGATTCACTTATTTTTATTTATTTATTTATTTATTTATTGAGTTTAAACCCTGTGTCCACTCTCTGTCCACTCTGTGAGACACTCCTCCCTCGTTGGTCCACCTTGTAGATGTAGAGTCAGAGACAGTAGCTCATCTGTCGCTGCACAGTGTGTGTCGCTCGTCCTCTAGTCCTTCATCAGTGACACAGGACGCTGTCGGCTGGATGTTTTTGGTCGGTGGACTGTTCTCAGTCCAGACTCTGAGGGGTTTAAACTCCAGCAGCACTGCTGTGTCTGATCCACTTGCACCAGCGCGGCACACACTAAGGGTGTGTTCAGATTTGTCAGTTTAGAGTTAGTGTGAACGCTCACACTCAGGTGTGCACCAAACAAGCCAACAGAGACTCCCTGAGCAGGTGGGTCTCGGTCCGTTTCTAAGCTAACGCTGGTGCGGTTTGTTTCAAGTGTTGACATAATATGAACCAAACACATAGAAACAAATGAAACACAGGACACAACGTAAATAATAATCGCAACTAAAATGTAACAATGTTTCATTTTCCTTTTATTTTTTCAGTAGAATTTCAAAGTGCTCCTCTATGGTCAGTGGAAGCCGATGAAGTGGACACTGAGTGCAGAAACACAGACTATTAATGCAGTAATACTTCCTTCTGACCATAACGACTTCACACCAAAATCACGCTGTTTATATTTTACTACAGCAATCATTTCATAAAAAGCATTAACACTGTTTCCTGCTCTGTAGAATAACCATTCTCTCCTCACGCCGCGTGCTATTTCACCACACTCTGATATTCCTGCATGTTCCCTCTCCTTTAGTGGCATTTATTTATCATTATGATTAGCATTTTACCTCTTGTGACTCCTTTGTGGAAATTTTCATTTCCAAGGCTTTGTTAGTGAATGTTAATGTAATAAAGCCAGCAGCCGAATCACCAGAATAACCCTGAGCTCCCGCGGTTGAGTTTGCCTTGTTTTATTAATCAAACTCCCCAAACATCCCCAGTGTAATTAACTTTATATCAGCGGCACAGAGAAATCTGGAAGACAGAGGTTAATTTAGAGTCACTCTGGAACGAGAGAGAGAGAGAGAGAGAGAGAGAGAGAGAGAGAGAGAGAGAGAGAGAGAGAGAGAGATAGATAGGTAGAGAGAGAGAGAGAGAGAGAGAGAGAGCGAGAGAGAGAGCGAGAGAGAGAGCGAGAGAGAGAGAGAGAGAGAGAGTTTCACTAACTCAAACTTTCACCAAATTCTATTTCCAGCTTTACATTACACACATTTATATCTTTGAACTCTGTTTTTCAGGGAATAATGTTAAGACCCCTGTTACTGGAAAAACTGGGATAGTTTGAGAAATGCAACAAAATCCTGAGTGATATGTTACAAAGAACAGATTCCGAATGTTGATTTTATTTTAAAATAAAAACACATTTAGAACTTGACATCTGAAACACCATCCAAGGGCGGCACGGTGGCTCAGCAGCTGGTGTCACAGTCACACAGATCCAGGGACCTCCAGGTCGCACTGACTGTCTGTGAGGAGTGTGGTATGTTCTCCCTGTGTCTGCGTGGGTTTCCTCAGGGTGACTGTCTGTGAAGAGTGTGGTGTGTTCTCCCTGTGTCTGCATGGGTTTCCTCTGGGTGACTGTCTGTGAGGAGTGTGGTGTGTTCTCTCTGTGTCTGCGTGGGTTTCCTCCGGGTGACTGTCTGTGAGGAGTGTGGTGTGTTCTCCCTGTGTCTGTGTGGGTTTTCTCCAGGTGACTGTCAGTGAGGAGTGTGGTGTGTTCTCCCTGTGTCTGTGTGGGTTTCCTCCGGGTGACTGTCTGTGAGGAGTGTGGTGTGTTCTCCCTGTGTCTGCGTGGGTTTCTTCTGGGTGACTGTCTGTGAGGAGTGTGGTGTTTTCTCCCTGTGTCTGTGTGGGTTTCCTCCGGGTGACTGTCTGTGAGGAGTGTGGTGTGTTCTCCCTGTGTCTGCGTGGGTTTCTTCCGGGTGACTGTCTGTGAGGAGTGTGGTGTGTTCTCCCTGTGTCTGCATGGGTTTCTTCCGGGTGACTGTCTGTGAGGAGTGTGGTGTGTTCTCCCTGTGTCTGCGTGGGTTTCTTCCAGGTGACTGTCTGTGAGGAGTGTGGTGTGTTCTCCCTGTGTCTGCGTGGGTCTCCACCGGGTGACTGTCTGTGAGGAGTGTGGTGTGTTCTCCCTGTGTCTGCGTGGGTCTCCTCCAGGTGCTCCAGTTTCCTCCCACGCTCCAAAAACACAGGTGGATTGGCGACTCAAAAATGTCCCTAGGTGTGACTGTGTGAGTGAATGTGTGAGAGTGTGTCACCCTGTGATGGACTAGCGCCCCCTCCAGGGTTTGCCCAATGATTCTGGGTTGGCTCTGTACACATTACAACCCTGAACTTGATTAAGGATATAGATAATGAATGAATGAATGAATGAATGAACACTCTCCAAAGACAGGCAGGTTTTCCTTTTATGACCCTCTTTGTATCTTTTGAGAACTGAGGATACTAATTGCTGCTTCAAGTGGATTATTTTAGATTTGGACACACTGATCAGTTAAGAACAAGTGCTCTGTGTCTACAAAGTCACTCTGTTGTAGCAGATGCAACAACATCTTGCTGAAATAACCACAGCCTTCCAGGTGGGGGATAAGAAAGATCAATGCTGTCTTTTGGCTATCTATTTAGTTATTGAGATATTTTCAGTAACAAATATGAAGTATTTTTGTATTTATAATGAATTATTTATCACCTGTTATGAATTATTTAGTAAATACTACTAATTGTAGAGAAAATCTATATATACTAGTAATAATTAAACCACTTAAATTACTCACCAAAACCTTTCAAATATTAATAGTTATTTTCCTGCTGTAAATGGTCAGCTATTAAGCATAATCCCACAATAAAAAAAAAATGAGACACTCTTCTAAAGCCTTAATTGTTCACACACACACTTCACACACTCTGAGGCGCCATCAGCTGCAGATCTTCAGAAAGAAGCACATGAGATAAAAAAAAAATAAGTAAAAAGTGGAGAAACACATTTCCAGTGTCTGGTTTTCTAAGAGAAGTGTGCAGCATTTTCCAAAAGTAAATAACGGCTAATCAAGAAAATACAAATCCATTGTCCCTTTATTGTCTAGCATTTTTTCTGGTCAGAGAAAAATGAGAGAGAGAGAGAGAGAGAGAGAGAGAGAGAGAGAGAGAGAGAGATTCAACATCACAAAACAATGCCCATGTTAGAGTCATTACCTGATTACCATCTGCTCCTTGTCAGCCTGCCCCTCCACACCCTCTCTGCAGGGCTGCTACCCTCGGCCCTGTGGGAGCTGTGTGTTGTGCTGTAGTCTGTGTCTTCTCTGTGGACTCAGAGTGGACACTGCTTTAATTTTAGATTTAGATAAAACAGAGGACTTTATTTAAAGCCATAAATTTAATGAAACATTTCTGCAAGGTTTTGATGGCATTCAGCCACAGTAACATGAGTGAGAGAGGATTAGCTCTGTTTACTTCTTATGCTCATTCACCGTAATCATACGGATGAAGACACACAGAGGTAGAGAAGATGGAGGTGATGGAGGGATGATGAGAATGGAAGAGTGGAGGGTTCAGAAGTTTAAATCTCTGCTTCCTCAGACCCCTGACCAGCTCCGCTCTCCTTACAGTAAGAGAGGTCAAGGGCCATGCAAAGTATCCAGCATGTGCCCTGGTTCTGATGCACCTGACCTAAGAGCATGGAGAAAGCTTGCTGAGGAAGCATCTGTACCCGCACACACACACACACACACACACACACATACACACACACACACATGCACACACACACACACACACACACACACACACAGAAAGCCAGTATTGACGAGTAAGTTAAAGTGCTTGAGGCTGAAGTGGAGTTCACATTCAGCACCTTTCTCTGTCTCTTCCTAAAAAGAAAATTCAGTGACTGTTTAATATACCCACTACACACACACACACACACACACACACACACACACTTTGAGTCCAAAATCAAATGTCAACTAGAAGGGTGTAAAGCCCTCCAAAGGCTGTGGAGCAGTGGAAATGTGTTCTGTGGTGTAATGGAGCCGTTTCTTTTGGAGTGAGTTGGGGTCAATTTTTGTGATCAGTACCAGACTCATTCATTCTGTACAATCAAATTATTCATTTATTCATTAATCAGGCTCCGGAGCATACCCGTGATCACTGGGCACAAGGCAGAAACACAGCCTGGAGAAGGCACCAGTCCTCCACAGGGCGACACACACTCACACATTCATTCACACACACGGACACTTTTGAGTCGCCAATCCACGTACCAACATGTGTTTTTGAACAGTGGGAGGAAACCCACGCAGACACAGAGAGAACACACCACACTCCTCACAGACAGTCACCCGGAGAAAACCCACTCAGACACAGAGAGAACACACCACACTCCTCACAGACAGTCACCCGGAGGAAACCCACACAGACACAGAGAGAACACACCACACTCCTCACAGACAGTCACCCGGAGGAAACCCACGCAGACACAGAGAGAACACACCACACTCCTCACAGACAGTCACCCGGAGGAAACCCACACAGACACAGAGAGAACACACCACACTCCTCACAGACAGTCACCCGGAGGAAACCCACGCAGACACAGAGAGAACACACCACACTCCTCACAGACAGTCACCCGGAGGAAACCCACGCAGACACAGAGAGAACACACCACACTCCTCACAGACAGTCACCTGGAGTAGGACTCGAACCCACAACCCCTAGGTACCTGGAGCTGTGTGACTGTGACACCTACCTGCTGCACCACCGTGCCATACACAATCAAATAAAAGTCCAATAATGTACCATTAGCTAACGTATAGTGTTCCTGTTCTTCTTGAAATGATCAAAGGTGATGAGTGCAGCTTCAATACAGAAAATGAAGGAGTGTTGTCAGGGAAATTGGATATAGGTGTAGAGGTGTAACCACTGAAATTGGGGAATTCCAGCCATGGGAAAGGAGGTGAGTTACTATGGACATAGTAGAGTGTTGTGTAGCATTCAGCATGAATGTACGTAACCATGGAAGTTGGTGGTTAGTTGGTTTAGTGTAACCATGGATGGAATTGTCATGTAACATTGGAAATAGCATATGTAACCATGGATGTTGATGTAGTGTATTCATGAAAGAAACTATTGAAATGGATGTATGTATCCATGGAAATTTCTATAGTGTAACTTTGGAAATGAATGTAACCATGGAAACGGATGTATTGTAACCATGGAAGAAAGTATTGTGTAACCGTGGAAGAAAGTATTGTGTGACCATAGAATGAATGTAACCATGGAAATTGATATAGTGTAACTGTGAAAAAGGATGTATGTGAGCATGGAAACTGATGCAATGTAATCATGGAATAAAGTGTTATGTAACCATTGAAAATGATATAGTGTATCCATGGAAATGGATGTAACCATGGAAGAAAGTATTGTGTAACCATGGGATGAATGTAACCATGGAAATTGATTTAGTGTAACCATGAAAAGGGATGTATGTAACCATGAAAACTGATGCAATGTAACCATGGAATGAATTTAACCATGGAAAATTATATAGTGTAACCATGGAACTGAATGTATGAAACCTTGGAAAACTGTCCAATCAGAATCAATATGCAAGCTAAGGAACACCATACACATTCCTTTAAAAAAAGATGAACAGAGGCAACACCACATTATTTAAGAAGGAAATGCAAAGTTTCATCTAAAAGCTTTAAACACCATTAAAAGTGGATGGAATCCTTTATATTTATTAACCTCCCCAGAAATGTCCCTCCAGTCAGAGTTTCAGGTCTGAAGCCCAGTGTGTGCTCAGCCTCACTCCTCAGAAGCCTGGCCACACACACAAAGGTCACAGCGGGCCGTTTCTTTGCCTTGCCTTCAGGTGAGGGCACGAGTATCTGGACGGTCATCTCCCACAGTCGCAGTTCTCAGGGCTGTGTAGATGGAAGGAGCCTGAAAAAGGGACTAATGACAAACGAGTCAGTGCTGAACGGACGACTAGAGCGCTGACATTTTCCTGCCAACAGCCTTACGCTTACCGTTAAACTTTACATTACGCTGACATTTACAGAAGATAGAGCGAGAGATAGAGGGAGAGACTGAGAGAGAGAGAGAGAGAGAGAGAGAGAGAGAGATATGACAGGTGTCAAATACCCATCATTACAGTTTTGATGAGATAAATGCATTTTCTGAGTCATTGCTCTCAGAGAAGAAACACACTCTTCAGCATGTAATGAAATGAAATTTAACCCTCTCCTTGCAGCTCAAATGACTGATGACTGCAGCACAATTTAAGGTGGAGCAGTGTGTGAATATTAACACACAAACAACATACCTATAACTAACACAACACTGCAGTATACTCCACTCTAATTAAAACAACACTTATACTAGTACTAATACTAATAACAATACTAATATTAAAATCAATACCAACACTAAAAGAATTGATATAAAAAAACTAATAGTAATGCCTATACTGATATGAACACATTCATTCATTCATTCATTCATTCATTATCTTTAACCGCTTATCCAGTTCAAGTTCAAATCCTACTCGGAATTAATATGAACACTAATATATGTAAAATAAATTAATACTAACACAATTACTAATACAAATAATAATACTAGTACTCATGCTAATAACAGTACTAAAGCAACTACTAATCCCAGCACAATTACCAATACTAATAACAGTGATAATATTAAAACTATGTCAGTACTACTAATACCAATACTAATATTAATATCAATACAAATACTAGTACATATACTAATACCGATCCTAATATTAATATCAATACAAATACTAGTACACATACTAATACCGATACTAATATTGACATCAGTACAAATACTAGTACACATACTAATGCCAATGATAATATTAATATCAATACAAATACTAGTACACATACTAATACCAATACTAATATTAATATCAATACAAATACTAGTACACATACTAATACCAATACTAATATTGACATCAGTACAAATACTAATACACATACTAATACCAATACTAATATTAACATCAGTACAAATACTAGTAAACATACTAATACCGATACTAATGTTAACATCAGTACAAATACTAGTACACATACTAATACCAATACTAATATTGACATCAGTACAAATACTAGTACACATACTAATACCAATGAATGAATGAATGAATGAATGAATGTATGAATGAATGGTCAACTTATTGTTTATTATTACTTAACTGTACCAAGAGAAATGCATATTTTGGAGTTGTGTAAAGCATCCATTTTAATAGTAAACACTTAAATATCATCATTGTCCAAAGAAATACACACATCTCTAAAATAGCAACTGAGCAGGAGAAGGAAAAATGGAAGTCAATGTAAAAAGATTTTATACAGAGTAATTTTGGAGCATTTCTATTGGTCCGTTGATCATGAAATATTCACACTGTGTGAAGAACAGCTGCTGTGTCCAAATGATGTAGCAAACTACACATCCACAAGAACGGAGATGTTTTATAAAAATATTTATCCTTTATTCTTACTCCTGAAGTCAACGAAGGCAATCCGTTAACCTGTAACTCATAAATCTCTCTCTCTCTCTCTCTCTCTCTCTCTCTCTCTCTGTGAGCAGGTGTGGTTTCCTACCCTACTCCAAATGTTACATACTGCAGTTTCTGCACTATGCCCAGGACTGTCCAATCAGCTGACAGGAGACTGTAGTAAATAGCATCGTGATCAGAGATGGAGGAGGCTGGGGGCGGGGGGTGCTACCTCACCCAGTCAGAAAGCGAGGCCAGCGGTACTCACTTGAACTGTGGCCGTGGAGGGCCGGGGCTTCAGCAGGGGTTCTAGACAGACAGAGGAAAGCACAGCATTGTCCGAATGGACATCATTAAATTACTCCAACCAGCTGTGCTTCATGTCGGTTTGTCAGGGGGCTGCGAACCTTAGCGCCCACTGTAACAGGTTTGAAATTCAGACTGTGGATTGATTAGCACAGAGTCAGTGATTATTCACTCAGCTAATACTGAAAGAATTAATGGAGACAGGGTTCAGAGAATAATACAGAGAGAGAGAGAGAGAGAGAGGAAGTGAGGGAAAAATGGGCAAGCCCGAAAGAGAGAGGAAGAGAAGAACAGACTGCAGAGAACAAGAGAAAACGAAGGACACACTGGGCAAAGAAGATGAAGATATTGGAGAAAGAAAGGAAGAAAGAAGACGGAGCGAGAGAAGGAGGAGGACGAGTTGAGATGGAAGGGGGGTGATCAGGTCTTTTCCTCCTACCTGCCTCCCACAGCCGAGCGGTTTGGGAAGAGCTGGAGGAGGAGGAAGAGGAGGAGAAGCTACTCTTCATCGGCACGCAGTGTCTTCTAATAACCCTCAGAAGAAAACTCTCCACTAGTTTAGAGCTCACTCCCACACAGCGCAGCGGACTGGAGACGAAGAACACACTCCTGCACACACACAAACACTCGGACCGAGACATCAGTAAACCAAATACAACACCTGGGTGATCTGAGGAGCCTTAAACACATAGTGTTTATTCAATTCATTCATTCATTCATTTTCTATAACAGGGTGGTGGCCGTTCCAGAGCCTACTCTGTGCCCAAGGCAGGAACACACCATGGACACACTCACCCAGTCACTCACACACTCACACCTGTGGACAGTTTCACACACTCACCCAGTCACTCACACACTCACACCTGTGGACAGTTTCACACACTCACCCAGTCCCTCACACACTCACACCTGTGGACAGTTTCACACACTCACCCAGTCACTCACACACTCACACCTGTGGACAGTTTCACACACTCACCCAGTCACTCACACACTCACACCTGTGGACAGTTTCACACACTCACCCAGTCCCTCACACACTCACACCTGTGGACAGTTTCACACACTCACCCAGTCACTCACACACTCACACCTGTGGACAGTTTCACACACTCACCCAGTCACTCACACACTCACACCTGTGGACAGTTTCACACACTCACCCAGTCCCTCACACACTCACACCTGTGGACAGTTTCACACACTCACCCAGTCACTCACACACTCACACCTGTGGACAGTTTCACACACTCACCCAGTCACTCACACACTCACACCTGTGGATAGTTTCACACACACACACCTGTGGACAGTTTCACACACTCACTCAGTCACTCACACACTCACACACTCACCCAGTCACTCACACACTCACCCAGTCACTCACACACTCACACACTCACCCAGTCACTCACACACTCACACCTGTGGACACTCATACGATATGTGTCCGTATTATGTGTGTGTGTTGGTGTGTGTGTGTGTGTGATCTGACAGTTAGCTCTGACAGCCTTCACATATTAAATTTCTCTCTCTCTCTGGCATGGTCCTAATGGAGAAAATATGTTAATTATGTTTGAGAAAAGCCTTCATCTCCAACATGAGAACTGAGTTATGCTTTGACAGGTGTGTGTGTGTGTGTGTATGTGTGTGTGTGTGTGTGTGTGTGTGTGTGTGTATGTGTGTGTGTGTGTGTGTGTGTGTGTGTGTATGTGTGTATGTGTATGTGTGTGTGTGTGTGTGTGTGTGTGTGTGTGTATGTGTGTGTGTGTGTGTGTGTGTGTGTGTGTGTAGGCATGCCTCAACAGCAGACTGGAGTGCTGTTAATAAGATCATCAGCGGTGTAAAAGATCAGTGAACACCTGCTCTCTTAGATTTTCTACAGCTGCTCTGATCTTCTGAAACACTGTCTTTTCCAGAATACACTCCAAATTTGCCCAAAATAGTCCTTGGAATTTGCCCGGAAGTCCTGATCACTGCAGTTTAAAGCAACATTCCTTAAAACTTCATTAAAAGTCTGGACTAAATCCAATAAAATTCTGTTGCCTCATTACAGCACAGGAGAAAGAAACTGCTCATTAATACCATTCATTCCAGAAGAAATACTGGTCTACTAAGATAGACAGAGAGAGAGAGAGAGAGAGAGAGAGAGAGACAGAGAGAGAGAGAGAGAGAGAGAGAGAGAGAGAGAGAGAGAGAGACAGAGAGACAGACAGAGAGAAAGAGACAGAGACAGAGAGAGAGAGAGAGAGAGAGATAGAGAGAGAGAGAGAGACAGAGACAGAGACAGACAGAGAGAGAGAGAGAGAGAGACAGAGAGAGAGACAGAGAGAGAGAAAGAGACAGAGACAGAGAGAGAGAGAGAGAGAGAGAGAGAGAGAGAGAGAGAGAGAGAGATGACCTTGCGAGCTCCTGCCGTCCAGGTGTCATTGATTTGTTTACCTGGACAGTGCTGACAGCTCCTCATTACCTTCCCTTGGCCAACACTTCCAGCCGAGAGAGAGAGAGAGAGAGAGAGAGAGAGAGAGAGAGAGAGAGAGAGAGAGAGAGAGAAAGGAAGTGAAGGAGAGAAAGAAAGAAGGAGGTAATCAATGTGGCTGATGGGTCAGAGCTGGTGAGATCATTCTGTCTGAATGGTCATTTAACGGATGTGAGTGAAATTGTGTGTGTTTGTGTGTGGGTGTGTGTGTGTGTGTGTTTGTGTGTGTGTGTGTGTGTGTGTGTGTGTGTGTGTGTGTGTTCCTTTGTGTCTGCACTGCAGTCTTCACTCCCTCTCAAAGCTGAAAGAGGATGGATGGGAAGAGAAGTCGTCTTTACCGTGTGATGGAGCGCCCCAATCACGTACATTACAGATGTTCTGAGTTTCCACACTGTGGGACCCGCAGGAGTGGTCTACAGTTCAGTCCTCATCCTCATTCCACCTCTTCTTTAACCCTCTTGGTGTGGAGCAGAACTTCTGAGTGGTGCAGCAGGTGGTGTCTTTGCTCCACAGCTCCAGGTTAGGATCTTGGAGCTCTGCTGTGTGGAGTGTGATGTGTTCTCCCTGTGTCTGTGTGGGTTTCCTCTGGATCACTGGGATTTGTGTTAAAGGAGCATTCATTTGTTATTTATTAAAGTGCAAGTCACGTATAACAAATAATCAAATTGCTTTGCCATCTCTGAACGAGCCAGTTTATGCTCCATGGAGTGGGTTGCTCACAGGCAGCAGCAGCTTAGTGCATACCCTCTGACATTAGGCCACAAGGGCTACATTCACACTGCAGCGTGTACTGTCCCAAATCCACCTTTCGCTCCAAATCTAATTTTGGTGGTAGGCTCTTCACTCCCTTTTCTATTCACACTTTTTAATGTGACCTATATCTGACATCAGTCTGAACGCATCACGCTCCTTAACTGACCCACATCCCAAAATAGCAATGCTTCTACTGCACTGATCCAGAGGTAAACAACAGACAATGTCATATTTTCATTTCAAAATCCAAACACAGTAAACAGGGAAATAATGTCTTATTCTTATGAATGTGTGAAACTGTCCACAGGTGTGAGTGTGTGAGTGACTGGGTGAGTGTGTGAAACTGTCCACAGGTGTGAGTGTGTGAGTGACTGGGTGAGTGTGTGAAACTGTCCACAGGTGTGAGTGTGTGAGTGACTGGGTGAGTGTGTGAAACTGTCCAAAGGTGTGAGTGTGTGAGTGATTGGGTGAGTGTGTGAAACTGTCCACAGGTGTGAATGTGTGAGTGACTGGGTGAGTGTGTGAAACTGTCCACAGGTGTGAATGTGTGAGTGAGTGACTGGGTGAGTGTGTGTTCTCTCCTTTCCTCCCCATGCTCAATGATTCTGGTTAAACTCTGAACCCACTGCAACACTGGTCAGGATGAAGCCGTTTCAGAAGATTGAATGAATGAATGAATGAATGAATGAAGCACACAAATGGCATCCTTACATCTCAAGTACAAATAAGGTCATTAAGTGAAAAAACCTGGCCTTTTCAAAGCTCACTCTTCCAGACATGGCTATTGCTCAGTGAAATGGGTTGGTGATTTGACAGAGTGTCATTTGTATTGTTTCGCCAACGTAACCTTTAATTGACCTCACTTTGTTGACATTGTTTAGTGTAGTGCCCTGTCTGTACACCAGGAGGCAATGTTGTCACTGCAGTCTGCATGTCTGACCCTGAGTGGTGAGGTTTCGTCATACTGTGTGGCGAGGAGGACAAGAGGGGTACCTCTGGAGAGAGGTGAGGAGGTCTATCAAATTCAGCGACACACGTACATCAGACTGGTCTCCCAGTGGGCCCCACTCTCCTGAGGGAGGCTTTTTCATGGGGTGTCTAACTGATGTACGGAGGGCATCATTGGCGTTGATGATCTAACCATTCTCATGCGATATGACTTAGTTAGACTTATTTCTCTAACGGCCATTCCTTCACTTTCAATTCTGAGTACCTTTCATCCTCACAATACTGATTCAGTGCTGTAAAGACTAGACATTGTCCATTGTCTTAAAAAGTGAGGCCAGCCCCTAAATTACCACCGCAAAGTGTATGATGAAGAAATGCTAAAAGGAACAAAGACTCTAAAATACACAGAGGAAGAGCCAAACGTCAAAACTTAAAGTCTCCAAAACATGATGAAGAACCAGTGACAGGAACAAAGACTCAGAAGGAAAAACATCCTAAACGCATGAAGAAGAACCAAGACTTAAAGGAGAAGCATGTCTAAAAGCATTAAGATTAAGCTTTGAATGGTACCAGCACTCAAATCCAGAACCTTTATGAAGAGCTTGAGAATAATCTTAATTGAGAATCCAACATGTACAAGGAAGAAAAACCTCTAAAACTCCAAGAGGAACCAAGACTCAAAAGGAGAAACTTACTGTGTGGAAGAGTGAGTGGAACCAAGATTCAAAGAACAGGAAGAAAACCATTGAAAGAAACCAAGACTTGCTGATAGTAGAGACTCACTGAGACAAAAATAAAAGGAACAAAAACTCAAAGATCAAATTTACTAAAACAAAGACTCTGATAGGAACCAAAACTCCAAACAAGAGTCTTACTGACAGCATTAGAAAGAAGCTCTGTTTTCCCAAAGGAACCAAGGCTTAATAATACAAAAAGGGAACTGGGCTTGTAAGTGGAAGGCTGCCAGTTTGATCCCAGGATCCGGCTGGTCATGACCGAAGTCAAGGCTTGAGCAAGGCACCTTACCCCCAACTGCTCCGGAGATGCAGAGAACAAATTCCTCTACTCGATTGAAAATGAACACTGAGAGGAACCAATACTCACAGAGGGGAACACTGATTAGAGCCAAGTCTCAAAAGGACAAACCAATTGAGAGGAATGCTAAATGCAACCAAGACTCAAAAGATTCCTCCACCTCTCAGACGTCTTATCTAAAACAGAATGAACAGCCTTGAGATGAAGCGGTGGTCAGTGATAGACATCTCTCACGCAAAGGTTCTGGTGAACTACAGACTGGGTCGAATATTGACAGAATAATGAATAACCAGGAGAACACTGAAGGCCACGGTAATGGCTCAGAGACAGATGGACACAACACTCCTCGTCCAGTTATAACGAAGGCCGGCAAAGGCCACTCTCCACACGAGGTTCACCCCTGACCCAGTGGACAGATGGTTTTCCAACTAGTTTATTGTTTTTCATACGAGATCATCTGCTGGACTGTATGGAAGAAGACCTATTGAATTCATAATGAGGCTTATGCATATAAACAGTATCCACTGGACACTTCATTAGAACACATTGCACATTAATACGCTTAAAAATGATGCACCCAGACTGCTGCAAACACTGCGTGCAGTAATGTCTCAGCCAGATATGTAAATGTTTACAGGTGTGGTCTGATTAGACACTGGGCCTTGCCAGTCCCCCTCTGCCCTAAAAGCTCTCAGGAGAAATCTGTACAGCTACAGACTGGATCCGTATCATCTTTAGTGACCTGTTTGGGATCACATGGCGGTCGGGATCCAGTTATATAAGGCCTTGTGGGTGAGCACCTTGACCCTGTCTTTGCTGAGACACATTGACCCCGCTGCTGATGTGATGATCTGATTCAAAAGACGTTAACGATATGTTCAGAAAATCCTGCAGCTACATGTGTTTTCCAGGAATGTCTAAGACAGATTGCACTAGTTCCTTGGCCTGCCCAGTTGCCAGTTGTATTGCCAATCAAGCAATTATCGGACCAGCTGTGGTGCCTGTTTCTGCAACCTAGGAGAATGCAGGATCTACAGCCCCAGCTGCAACATCTATGGGCAAATATGCTGCAGGGCGCCATATGGAACCTGTACACCTCCATGCAGCCCAACAGGGCACAGAGCCGCCTTTCTCAGGGGCTGAGCTCCATTAATACCATTAGGATGAGGAGTTGAGATTGTGATCAAGAACTAAATTGTTACAAACCAGCACCTGATTTCACTAACGTTTATGTGGCAGAAATAGATCAGATCCTCACAGCAATGTGCAATGCACTGCTCCTAACCTCCACAAAAGCGTTGGCCGTGTTAATAGATGGAAAGCAGTACAGCAAAATTAAGAGGGTGGGGACAATCTGCCACCAAAGTTTGACTTGCTTTCAGACAAGGAGGTACAAATACACAGAGGGAAACACACACACACAGATTAAAGAGCTGTGAGCGAGAGAATGGATGTCTCTGTTTGCCTGAGTAGTTGTGCTGGAGGCAGAGTTATGTTCCTCCAGGGGGCTGTTAGTCTCCCCAGCTTGCTGTAATTAACGCCGTATTTATGAGACAGGTATTAAAGGAGGACTCTCTCGGCTGCTCTCAGGTACACTCCCTCTGCCATGATTACAATCGCACTCTGTCTCAATAATCATAAAGCACACACAAAAACACACAGCAACACACACACCATCTTATTAACCATAAAGGGCATGGGGTCATACGTTATCTCCAAAGCATCTGTAAAGTAAAACAAATATGTGCAAAACTCAAAGCTCTTTCTGCATTTATTTCATTTCCAGATGCTTATTAATCTCAAAATGACCTTTAAATGTAAGGTATTCATTTGTCATAATCAAGATAAAAATCAGAGAGCATGTCTCTTGCAGAGAATTACACAGAACTGCTGGTGGTGTTGTAGTAACACATGGTTCTGTAACTCAACAAGAACTATCCACACCTCGTTTCATCATATAAGAGAACCGTGAATGTGGGCGGAGCATCTGAAAGCTTTGTTTTGGTCAGGTGATTCCATTAATGGAAACGCAAACCCAAAACAGCAGAGGTGCGCCCTGTTCTGCTTCATCTCTAACTCACAGTTTGGGTTCTTGGGAAGAGACAGAGGCAGTGGTTAGAACCCCTGAACCCCGTTTCTTAACCAGACTGTGGATGTGGCAGGACTTGATTCCCTAACCGTGTCCAGATAAGGGTGTGTACTTTAGCAGCGGACCAATCAGAGCTGTCTGTGTGGTTTAACAGTGTCAGTACGATTGATCATAATCAACTGAGTCTCGTCTTGGTGGTCAGCGAGAGTAACCAGTTGCAGTTGGTAGGGGAGGGTAGAAAAGAGCTGTCAAGACGGACAGTAGCGGCAGAGCTTTTAACCAATGAGGATTAAGCTCTATTGTCTTCACGACATCTCTTATCTCGCACAGCTCGTGGAGAGCAACTGCAGCACCTGACTCTGAAATCTTCTAACACCTCATTGATCAGCACTGCTTCTAACCCCACCCATACGTTCTTGCTCAGCAGACCTAGTACACTGAGCTCAGGTACGGTAAAGTTTCTTGTACTGGAGACTAAGACCTAATCTTATGCTTAAAGAGTCCGTCCGAGGAAGAGATCTCTGGTGCATGTGCACGTTAATTTGTGTATCTGGAGCCCACCAACACACACACTGTGAAACAAGACCACCCAGTCAATTTTCTGTGTCCAAAAAAAAAAAAACATGGGACAGACTCAGAATCTGATCAGAGTCAGGCTCAGAATCTGTCCTGAATGGAAGTACAGACAAAGATAGAACTTTGTCACTTCGTCACCGGTGAATAATCTTCCACACTAAACTTTTCTTCATTCACTCTGCTGGTTTACTGCAGCCGTTATAGACTCGCCCGAGGCCAGTGTGAGTCTCCGCAGCTGACGAGTCACAGATGGCATCTCTATAAATAAGTCCTGCATGAGCAAAAGGAGATTATGGATTTTTCAAACTCGTCGTTAATGGTGGGCCGTGGAGATTACAGCCAGAGCTTTGTAACAGTCTAAGTTTTGTGTGAGTTTGTTCTGGCTGCAGTGGCCACGGTTTTAAACCCCCAGTGACCAGAAGTGGGATCAGATGAGAGGCTTTATATAAGGTGGGGGAATGGTCCCCAATCATTTCACCATACACACTTTTATTAAACAAACTGAGTGTGATCTTTTTTCCCCCCATAATGAGAGCACATTAAAGGAGCAAGCTGAAATATGGACAGCAAGCATTTAAACTGAGATTGTCTGCTCCCCTCCCTCTCCTCCACAGACATGAAGCTCACGAAGGTTGCCAGATTGAAGAATGTGCCATAATCAAATTGTTTACCCAGAAGTCTTCGACTGTTTACTGAAGCATCTAGCTACCCCAGCGAAAGGCAAGAAAGTGAATGAGCGACTGCTGTTTTTCCTGTACTTGCAAGATTTTACTTCCCATGACCACCTTAAACGTTTCCACTAAATGAGTCTGAAGTTTTTCATTCATTCATTCATTATCTGTAACCCTTATCCAGTTCAGGATCGTGGTGGGTCCAGAGCCTACCTGGAATCATTGGGCACAAGGCGGGAATACACCCTGGAGGGGGCGCCAGTCCTTCACAGGGCAACACAGACACACACACACATACACACAAACACACACACACACACACACACTCACATTCACTCACACACACACCTACGGATACTTTTTTGAATCGCCAATCCACCTGCCAACGTGTGTTTTTGGACTGTGGGAGGTAACCGGAGCACCCGGAGGAAACCCACGCAGACACAGGGAGAACACACCACACTCCTCACAGACAGTCACCCAGAGGAACCCCACGCAGACACAGAGAGAACACACCACACTCCTCGCAGACAGTCACCTGGAGGAAACCCACGCAGACACAGGGAGAACACACCACACTCCTCACAGACAGTCACCCGGAGGAAACCCACATAGACACAGAGAGAACACACCACACTCCTCACAGACAGTCACCTGGAGGAAACCCACGCAGACACAGGGAGAACACACCACACTCCTCACAGACAGTCACCCGGAGGAAACCCACACAGACACAGAGAGAACACACCACACTCCTCACAGACAGTCACCTGGAAGAAACCCACGCAGACACAGAGAGAACACACCACACTCCTCACAGACAGTCACCCGGAGGAAACCCACGCAGACACAGAGAGAACACACCACACTCCTCACAGACAGTCACCCGGAGGAAACCCACGCAGACACAGGGAGAACACACCACACTCCTCACAGACAGTCACCCGGAGGAAACCCACGCAGACACAGGGAGAACACACCACACTCCCCACAGACAGTCACCAGGAGTAAACCCACGCAGACACAGAGAGAACACACCACACTCCTCACAGACAGTCACCCGGAGGAAACCCACGCAGACACAGAGAGAACACGCCACACTCCTCACAGACAGTCACCCGGAGTAAACCCACGCAGACACAGAGAGAACACACCACACTCCTCACAGACAGTCACCCGGAGGAAACCCACGCAGACACAGAGAGAACACACCACACTCCTCACAGACAGTCACCCGGAGGAAACCCACACAGACACAGAGAGAACACACCACACTCCTCACAGACAGTCACCCAGAGGAAACCCAAAAGTTTTTTTCCATATCAATTTTTCTCTTCTAAAACATGTAATTTTAGGAGGCAGATGTTTGATAGTTATTCACAAGTTTCTTCAACCATTTTAATCCCATGGTAAATGGGTTAGTTTAAGAAGCTACTATTGGTGTTATTCGCCAGCTTCTTATTTTAAAAAAACTCAGTTCCACCTAAAGTAGGCTGAATGGAGGCACTGTCCACACATAGGCTTCTGTATTTTTATATTGTCTTGTACTCCTGTTCTGAGCTGTCTCCATCTCTCAAATACATCTCTAGTATTTCCTCCCATTGTACTTTGGTACCTGAGTGTACTTTTTTTAGAATGCTGAGGCTGTTTAAATCCTGTAAAATCTAGTTTTATCTCTGTTCACTTGGTCACCTCCATGGCGGCAGCCAACTGTGTTTGTGTCTGTTATTGCGTGTCATACCTGGCAACCCAGGACGTCTAAACTTTACTGTGATTGGACAGATCCCAGGCCAAAACACTCCGGAATGGACAATGAGAAGAATTTACTGGCTTCAGCACTACTGTCAGATAAACCAGTGCTTCAACTTAACATGCTTCCTTCATTCCTGGTCATACACCCTGGTCATTTTATTATTGAGTACAATAAATATATCACAGATTACTCCTTTAAAGATTTCACTAATTATTAGAGGTGGACATGTTTGGACATTTATGACCTGTTCCAAAACCAAGTGAGCTGTCTACGTAGAGAGCATGTTGTGTCACAGTGTGAGCGCTCCCGACATGTAGGCTGTCCCAGTTCTTAGACACCTTAAATATGCTGCCTACTGGGATCCCTTAATCTGGCTGCATTTTAAGGCAGCACTGAACCACGAAGACAACACCCATCTATTTCACTAGTCTCCCAGAGCAAAATTAATTAAAATCACTATTAATAAAGGAAGACTAGACTTAATCACGCTGAAGCGAAGCTAGCCGCTGAGTTAAGTAAACACAGGTCATGTGCAGTGGGTGGGAACAAGCCTTGACACTACCACTCTCTAACAGAGCATCTGAATAAGAAGCCTCATGAGCACAGGCATCCGTTTGAATGCTGCCTATTTAAACAGCTGGCTACATAGTCAGTGCCTGTGTAGGCAGCTCATTAGGTTTTGGGACAGACCTATAGACTGTATAATAGCAGTTTCTCAGAAGTCCTTCCTGGTCTCTGTGTGTTGAGAAAGTGGTTAAAAGATGAAGCAGCGAAGCAAGCAGCAGACAGACTACGCTTGTTCTGACTGTTCCTGTGGGGAAACTTTAAGCCTCCTACATCTGCATCGAAGTCCATCAAAGCCTCTACCACTTTCGAGAACATATGATTTATGACTGAAACAGGGTGTTCTTTCCTCTAGATATCTATTCCCATGCTCCTCTTCCCTGACACCCCCTTGTGTTCTACGATATCCTCCAGTCTCCATCCCCAGCGACCACAGCAAAGCAAAAGTTTCTCTCTGGCGCTGCAGAGTCCACTCAAGCCATTTCCAACTGCTAAACTCCCCAGCCCACAGATGGATCTATAAATAAACATGTTATTGATCGCCCCAAGCAGCCTATTCTACAGCGGTAAACAAATGAACACTTCACCTCAGTGCCGGGTGAGGAGAGCCCCTCCACGGCTCTGATGAAATATACATAAAGCCCTTCTTCGCTTCCGTTTTAAAACACAGCGCTCATGTTCTTCATGTAGGCTACATTATGTAAGCGCTTCTGCTTAGCCTACAACCTGCAGCGCCCACCAAGAAAACAAAACAAAACAAAAAAATAATAATGAAAAAAAAAACTTCCTCCTCAACACCCAACACACGCCAGCCAAGGACTGGCGTTAAATAACTAGGAAGAGAAAGTTCAGGAATGAGGTTTGAATTGGCTTGGAAAACTATGCTGATAGTGTTGAAACATTAAGGCGTTCATTCATTCATTCATCATCTGTAGCAACTTCATCCTGTGCAAGACTGGAACAGAAGCTATAAGTAGTTCACTGTAAAAAAAAAATCTCCTGTAGAATTTACAGTAAATAACTGTAATCTACTGTAATAAATACTGTTAATAAATGTAAAACAAATACAGTATTTTACAGGATACAAAATTACAGGTTATTTTCCTGTAATTGAATTACAACTATTTACTGTGTTTTTTACAGTAATTATGTATTGTACTGTAATCCATTTTTACAGCAATTTGGTGTAATATTTAGATATTGTCACAATTGAGGCAGGAAGCGGACGTACATGCAATGAATATTTAATTAAACTAAACCAATAACAAACAGAAAACAAACACAAGCATGGAGTCAAGAACTAGAACTTAGTAGAACACAACTAGGACAGGAACATAACAACATAACAAGGGACTATATACACAGAGCACTGACAAGGAACACCTGGGGACAATAACGAGAGGGCAGGACTACAAAGGAGACTCTGACGAGAGGGCGGGGCTAAAGCAGGACTTGGGCGGAGACAGGAAGAATAAACAGAGCCATATGCTAAACGAGCACATGGTGAGGAAAACCAAACCAACACAGGACAGGTATACCCCAGTTTACTGGCAATTAAAGTTGCCAATAAAATCCTGTAAAAACCTTATACAGTAATTTGCAGTAAACTATATTGAACATGAATATTTTTAAAATTACAGTGATTTGGAAATCATTCACAAAACAAGACAACAAATCAAACATTTATTAAACATGTACAAATGGAGGGGTGCACCAAGTCGATATTTACACAATTCTTCAATGTAACACATGGTTTGAAATGCTCCATGTGGCCTGAAGTGTCTTTAAAGAATACAAAACACATAAATACATAAAATCTATTCAAGGCATACAGACACAGATTTACAACCAGTTTTTCAACAACCAGCATTACACTTACAACAATCTACAGACAAGTGTAGCTTCACTGATGATAGTAAGTAAGTTCTATGCTTTGGAGACATTCCTATCACCACCACTGCAAAGAACAATAAACCAGAAAGACATCATTCTACAGAAACATACACAAATATATGTATCAGTATTACAATGAGGAAAACACATTCACTTACACTACCATGACTAACTAAGCACAGGTCAAAATAAGAACGCTCCGTAAATTGAAATTATGTCCACAATGAAGGTAGATAGAAATATAACAGGTTTCTATTACAACGATTAGGCCTATTCTTCGTAAAGATTTGCTGGTAATACAGAAACTGTATAGCATTGTGTACTAACCCAAATTAACTACACGGCAATAATAACAACCTTGATATTAAATGCTATTTTCGCTTCTGAATTATTGAAAAGAACCCAGTAACACCCGGTTAGGACAAAATATCAGCATGTTCATGAAGTCCACAAAGAAAGTTTGGTTCTTTCTTTTCACATTGTTACATGCAGTACTTAACATACAGCCATTCAAAGTACATTAAGTGTCTGAGGAGAGTGCATGTGTGGGTTGACTGTGTTTTTGCTCCATGAAACCTTCCCACCTTTCTTGCACACAAACCCTCTGGAGGCCATCTTTGTGCCTGGGATTAGATGATTCTGAAATTGCAATATCAGTATAAAGCAAAGCAAACTAATTTATATTTGTTTGATAAACAGCATATTTCAAATTAAATTACAACAAAATCTAATTTTAAAACCTCTCCCTCTCAAGTTCATCATCATATCCCAGTTCATATAGCTATATGATTTAACCCAATTCCAACTTCATTGTCATTTTTAAGTTTGAAATAACATCCATTATCCATTATCTGTAACCGCTTATCCAAGTTAGGGTCGCGGGGGGTCCAGAGCCCACCCGGAATCATCGGGCGCAAGGCGGGTATACACCCTGGAGGGGGCGCCAGTCCCCCACAGGGCAACACAGACACACACACATTCACTCACACACTCACACCCACGGACACTTTCGAGTCGCCAATCCACCTGCAACGTGTGTCTTTGGACTGTGGGAGGAAACCGGAGCACCCGGAGGAAACCCACGCGGACACGGGGAGAACACACCAACTCCTCACAGACAGTCACCCGGAGCGGGAATCGAACCCACAACCTCCAGGTTCCTGGAGCTGTGTGACTGCGACACTACCTGCTGCGCCACCGTGCCGCCCCAGTTTGAAATAACAGTTTTAGAAATACATCAACATGTAAGTGCTTTTTCTTAACTTTCTGATAGATACAGATCGAGTACCCGATCTAAGAAGCTAAATAACCCGTTATTTCTGATTTGAAAACAGATTAACGCAAAGAAATTAAAACTTTGTCTGTTTGCTGTTGTCAGGGCAACAAAAGCGGCCGGGTAAAATATTAAAGAGGATTCGACTCACAAAAGAATCAATGGAGGACCAGATTTTACCATTATGGCTGCCCACACACCCAAACTCACAAAGTGTGACGATGCTTTATTCTTTCTGAACGTACAAAGGTGTTTGTGTGCAATCTTTGCCAGATGGTGTTTAAAAAACAGTACACAGTGTTTCTTCAAGGGCACTAGGTTGGCTAATCCTTCTCCATTAGAAAATAGGGCACATGCAAAGTGAGAATGGAGTCATATGGGATGTTCCTTAACAGAAGGATTTATGTGCCATACAGGGAGTACATCAAATTAAATAATTTCTATTGGTTTAAAATGAGCTCTAAACGATAAATTAATGTTGAAACTATCATGTTGCCTCATTCATTCAACAGAAAACAAGAATGTTTTACAGCTTTGGCCTAATGTCACCGGTTACGTAGTGCTAACTGGTAACTGAAACATACGCTAATGCTAACGTTAGAAAAAATATATTTTTCGCCCTCAGCGATAGCGATACACAAGCAGAAACACAGTGTTTCTAACCATTTGAAGTTTATAGTTAGATTTTCAGATAAGTTTAGTGTTAGGGTTCAGTCTACTGTTAAGTTTAATGTTAAGTTCAGGGTTTGTCTTTTGATTATATTTAGGAGTTAGCGATAGCATTTAACCCGTTTCTTATTTTTTTTTTAGCGTAGTGTTGGATTGTGTATACGGTTACTTTTAAGGTTAGTCTTAGGTTTGCGTTTAGGTTTTGAAGTTAGCTACATTCAGCGAACACATGTTCGTAAAATTAAAAAAACTAACAAACAGTACATTATTGTAAATAAATATTGTATAAACTACAGCAATTGTTTACAGTGTTGCTATAGTTTTGCTATTTGAGGTTTTTGCTAAGGCCATGACAGAACACTGCTATCGTTGCTAAAGTCTATGAAAAGTGATATATATATATATACATATATTGTCCATCACACAGGACACTGTCTACTGCTGACTGGATATTCTTGATTAAAAATTTCCTAAAACCCCTTGTCTCAGCTCAACACTCACTGAAGTCCTAAGAATGATCGACATATATACTACCTGCTCTGTGATGGTCCTAAAATGTCTGCATCTGCTGTAGCATTAGCATTAGCCTTCACAAAACCCAGTGAGAGCTGAACAAAACCTCCCAGATCAGAACACTATTCCTCATCCACCAAACTTACCTGCTGGCACTCTGCATTGTGGCAAGTAGCACTCTCCTGGCAACAATTGCCATATTCGTCTCTCCAGAGCAGAGGCCACATTTCTAATTCAGAGTCCAGTAGCGATGCACTTTACACCCCTCCAGCTGACACTGGCCATTGCGCATGGTGACCTCAGGCCTGCATGCTGCTGAAGTAGATTCCTGTAAGTAACTCAAAGTGCTGTGTCACAGTTTTGGCTCATCCTGAGTGGGGCTTTTAAGGTGCTCTCTGTGGTTGTAGAGCCATTTAAAGTTGTACACAGCTGATGGAAAGCGCTGAACACACTGTGTCCATCTCAGGTTCATAGACTGTGCTCCTGGGCACACGCATTAACAGTTCAGGGGCTTAGCACAAGGTGTGGTATTTATAAAAGCATTTTTAAGTGTAAAACAAGTTTCCAAAGAAAGACACAAGGTCAATCACTTTGAGAAATGTTGGTAATAATGGGAAATAATGGGAATATCAAAATAGACACTACGACCTGCAAACAATAAAAATAGCAGTGAGCAGAAATTCAATAATTCATGAATAAATAAAGATCAAGAATTCACGCTTGAGTAAACAAAAAAGAGCACTTAAAGAGGACGTATTCACCCCTTTTCCACATGTGAACACAGTCTTAATGAAACATCTGTAACCTGCTTTGGTCAAAACACCAGGATCAAACCCCACAGCAGCGTTCTCCCACTGTCTAAACAGCTCTGCTCAGAGCGGCCGCTTTCAGCGCCTGTTCCTTTAAATGATAATGAGCCGCATGCTGTTCACCCTGACCGCGAGCGCACAGCAGTGAGGAGCAGAAGCTCTGTTTTTAGCCGTTTTTTGGCTCGGTTCTCTTCCTTCTTTGGCTTGTGGGCAGCGTGAGAAAGCAGCTGAGGTGGAATCACAGGTTGACTGCATAATCTGAAATGGAATTTCGTCTTCTGTCCAGTTCTCCTTATCTCTTCTCTCCTTTTCTCGTCTCTGTTCTTTCTAGAAGGGCACACTGACCCTGTGCTGGAGTGAATGGATTTCAGCTCGGCCCTCAGTCTCCAGGGAGAGGAACCTGAGTGCTCTCCAAACTAAACAATCCATTTTAGGAGGATTAAAGAGCAAAGACTGACACAGCCAGCGTTAAACCCGAGTCATTTTCTCCTTCAGTCAAATCAGACTCGTCTGTACTGTTTTACTCCGGTGTGAATGATGGCGCAGCGTCATGAAAAAGCCTTGGCTGGCGCTTCAACAGAAATGCCCTACTTAATATGTCTGTAGTGTCTCCTGGACAACGCTGAGAAGAGACGGAGAGACAGTAGAGACAGTAGCTTTAGAGTCTCCAGCTGCTCAGATATTTCTCCTGAGACAATGAGTCCAGGCATCCATTTATTCATGTGTTCATGCCTGCTTAAGAAAAATCTCAGTTGGTCCAGAGCCATCCTGGAATCACTGGGCACTGGGTAGGAATACACCCTGGACAGAGCACCAGTCCATTACAGGGCATCACACAATCTCCCAGTCACTCACACATTCACCCAGTCACTCACACCTGTGGACAGTTTCACACACTCACCCAGTCACTCACACACTCACACATGTGGACAGTTTCACACACTCACCCAGTCACTCACACACTCACACCTGTGGACAGTTTCACACACTCAACCAGTCACTCACACCTGTGGACAGTTTCACACACTCACCCAGTCACTCACTCACTCACAACTGTGGACAGTTTCACACACTCACCCAGTCACTCACTCACTCACACCTGTGGACAGTTTCACACACTCACCCAGTCACTCACACACTCACACCCGTGGACAGTTTCACACACTCACCCAGTCACTCACACCTGTGGACAGTTTCACGCACTCACCCAGTCACTCACTCACTCACACCTGTGGACAGTTTCACACACTCACCCAATCACTCACACACTCACACCTGTGGACAGTTTCACACACTCACCCAGTCACTCACACACTCACACATGTGGACAGTTTCACACACTCACCCAGTCACTCACACACTCACACCTGTGGACAGTTACACACACTCACCCAATCACTCACACACTCACACCTGTGGACAGTTTCACACACTCACCCAGTCACTCACACACTCACACATGTGGACAGTTTCACAAACTCACCCAGTCACTCACACACTCACACATGTGGACAGTTTCACACACTCAACCAGTCACTCACACACTCACACCTGTGGACAGTTTCACACACTCACCCAGTCACTCACTCACTCACACCTGTGGACAGTTTCACACACTCACCCAGTCACTCACACACTCACACCTGTGGACAGTGTCACACACTCACCCAGTCATTCACACACTCACACCTGTGGACAGTTTCACACACTCACCCAGTCACACACACACACACCTGTGGACAGTTTCACACACTCACCCAGTCACTCACTCACACACACCTGTGGACAGTTTCACACACTCACCCAGTCACTCACACACTCACACCTGTGGACAGTGTCACACACTCACCCAGTCATTCACACACTCACACCTGTGGACAGTTTCACACACTCACCCAGTCACACACACTCACACCTGTGGACAGTTTCACACACTCACCCAGTCACTCACTCACACACACCTGTGGACAGTTTCACACACTCACCCAGTCACTCACTCACACACTCACACCTGTGGACAGTTTCACACACTCACCCAGTGACTCACACACTCACAACTGTGGACAGTTTCACACACTCACCCAGTCACTCACACACTCACACCTTTGGACAGTTTCACACACTCACACCTGTGGACAGTTTCACATACTCACCCAGTCACTCACACACACTCACCCAGTCACTCACACACTCACACCTGTGGACAGTTTCACACACTCACCCAATCACTCACACACTCACACCTGTGGACAGTTTAACGCACTCACCCAGTCACTCACACACTCACACCTGTGGACAGTTTCACACACTCACCCAGTCACTCACACACTCACACCTGTGGACAGTGTCACACACTCACCCATTCACTCACACACTCAGCTATTGCTGGAATGTGGGACAAGTCTGAAGTTTACAACCTCAGTTAAGTTGAAATATCTGTGTTTCCTAAAGCATTCTATGAGAACATGAGCCATGTCCTTGTCCAAAGGAAAAAAAAATGCCCAAACAAAACCACATTACTTTGTGACACGAGCTTTCAGTTTGTGAAATCTCATTTCCAGCTGGTGGAGCGGGTTCCGTTTCGGCCGTTGGCCATTTTCTGGAACGTGGACACGCGTCCCCCGTAGTCAGCCATCACATCCTGACGGGCCATTAGGGCTGATGGCGGCGCTGTGCTCGGACGTTTTGACGTGCGGTTTGAGTAACCGACCTCCTGGTGCATGACTGCACCTCCGGACACAGCTCTGACCTCACTCGCATGCTCACGGCCAGAGGGAAGGCATGCATGAGTATACTGAGCTCTTCCAGCTCCAGAAAGAACTGACCGACATGCACACACAGGAAGAATAGACTGACCTCTGACCTCTCGGTACTCGCTCAGCTTCACTTAAATATGATGGTTCTACAAGGGTTCTTTAGTAAAGAAACTGAACCCTGAACACTCGAAGAGCCTTTGGCGTGATTAAAGTGTTCTTTGCATCACAAAGGTGTTCTTTACATTGATGGAGAATGTGCTGTAGAGGGTTCTATACAGCACCTTTTAAAGAAGGGTTCTATATGACATCACACATGAAAATAGTGAACATATAGACTGTGTTTACTCTGACTTAACAAAACAGGGGCAAGTTCTGACATCTCACACCTACATGTTCTTCAAGATGTATTCATCCCTCATTATTTATACTTAATAACATGGACGCCCAAATGTTTATAGATATATAGGGGATTAAGGAAAAGTGTGTTCTCCGTTTGATGCAGTCACCTCTGGGAAGGTTTTCAGAGTAGATGCTGGAACACTGCCGCCAAGAGTTGATGACCTTCAGCTAATAAAGGCTAATAAATATTAGCGAGGTCAGACACTGATGATTGATGATTGGATTTGAACCGCAAACATCACTGCAGTTCATCCCAAGGGCATTGAACGGTGCTCCATCACTCAAGAGAATACCCTGTGGGGCTTAACACGCCTCTAGCTGACAATTGTTTTGTATTGGACATTGTATCCATATGCTTAAGGTCAGAGCTCAAGTGTGTCCAGCTGTTTGTTATAGCTGTGTGTGTGTGTGAACGGGCAACTGTGTTTACACTTTGGGACAGTGTATCTTAAAATAAGCAAGATTTGTGCTCCATTCTAATAACACCTCCAAACCTCTTCATCTTCAGAAGAGATACAGTAAGTCCCGCCCCTTTCCGAGAATGATTGATGTTTGCTCTGTCTCCCCGCTCAGCGACCAATCGGCGGCGGCGCTGAGACGTTCAGTCGTTGCCCGTGGATACAACAGGGGGAGCTTCGGATCTGATGTTTACAGTGGAGCGGAGCTAGCGAGTCTAACGATCGTACCGCTCGGTGTCTCTCTCTCTCTCCGTCTGTCTTTCATCCCTTTCTCTGCCTATATGGGATAAACGCAGCTTTTAAGGACTTTCATGGGCGTTTTTTTTTGGTATAATCTTGGGCTAGACTTCACCCTAACACTCTCTTGATTATGTGCTAAGGGTTTTTTTTCCCCCCTTTCGCGCGTGTTGGCTTGCGATTCTCGTTTTATTCCTCTTTGAAGACAAAGATAGTTGGGTGTTTTTGGCGGTTTTGTTTACACATCCACAAAGCCCATCACCCTTTCACACTACGAAGAAAAAGGAGGCGGAATGGATAACGAAAAGTATTTGCCGGAATTGATGGCGGAGAAGGACTCGCTCGACCCCTCGTTTCAACACTCCTTGCGGCTTCTCGATCAAGGTAAGTTTTCCCGCGCGTATCTCGCGCGATGGGACGCGAAGGCAGTTTGAATATTTGAAAAAAAATAACAGCTGCCTCTGTGGCGTGTGACCGTTTTTACCGTTAATGGCTTCATTCAGTTTATTAATGGGATAAGGTTTTGGAAGAAAAACTGAGGGAAACGTGTTAAAGAAAATCAATAAATGAAAAAAAAGGTACATACACAGTCAGTAAATACACAGTAAACACAGACTAAAATGATGTTATTATTAGTAGACTGACTAAAGGAATGTCGACCAGAACTGGTCTCAAAGACATCCTCGATGAGAGCAGGTGTAGGAAGATGAAAGAAAGAAAGAGAGGAAACCATTGTAAATTTTAGCCTTGCCTGA
Source organism: Hoplias malabaricus (assembly GCF_029633855.1). NCBI lineage: Eukaryota > Metazoa > Chordata > Actinopteri > Characiformes > Erythrinidae > Hoplias > Hoplias malabaricus. Next base: position 14,600,009 of record NC_089803.1, on the reverse strand, counting down.
GGTAAAGAGGCACTGAAAAGTGTAGAGCTTCACCTCGGATGTTAATATCATGCATCAGTGCTTACCAAAATTAAATAAAATAGCAGTATTCATGCTATGTTCATTGTCTTAATGATAGTAGCACATTTCACATTGGCTTTAGACCCTGCTTTGTGTTAATGTAGTTTATTTGAGCATATACACCAACATTGTAGTCTATATAGCTGATTTATTCCACAGTGATTGAGTTTATAGATTGTATAGTTTTATTTTAAACATTAAATAATAATAAAAATAAAAAAGTCGTGGAATATTTACTAGAAAAGGAGGAAAATACATTTCTATTAATTTCTTTTAAAGCAGTAGTTTTCATGCCATGTTTTTCAAGGCATTTGTAAATGCTGCTGTTTGACCTTCAGCATTCCACCAGTCCTTTTAGACAGTAAAGTGTACATCTACAAATGCATTGTCTTCATTGAGGTAGCAATATACAGTCCATATAGATCATATCGCAGTTAATATTAAAGAAAGCCTGTGTTCTCCACATCGCAGTTATTGTTAAATTCACAGTGAGCACAGACTAGCGTTAGACCACAGACTAAACTTGACCTCTATGAGAGAACAGTTTGGAAAGAAATTTCGTATCTTCTGTGAATTTTCCGTTAAGAACAGATGTAGGTTAGATGATTACTTCATGTGAGCAGGTAAAAGTCCTTTACACACCTGCTCTCTAAACAAGCACAAATTCAGTTGATGTCTTCCAAGTTCAGTTAGTCTACAGTTATTTCAGTAATCACTGCTATTGGGACACCATCTTTTAGCTATGTTTTTCTTTTTATATATCATAAAAATAATGTGCCTTTTTATTTTGATAAATGTAATGTTTGTATTATGTAATTTTATAAAGTACAGCACATTAGAATGAATCTAAAATGATGCTAATTGATATCCGAGTGTGGGATGGTTGTTTGTTAATCTTCTAAACTGACCTTTTTGGATAGGTTGGTTACCTTGGGTTTGTTTACTTCAGGTTAATGTATATATGCACTTTTTTGGATTCTATCATATAGCAAGATTATTTATTCTGTCCATGTCATTTGGTTATTCTGTGTGCTAGATCACGTTAATTATGTTAAAGACACTTTGGATGTATCTGTTATCACAGTCCTCCCTCATAGTGAATATATCTATTTTGAGTCCATGTATTTTTTGATGGTGGGGGTTGTTTAGTCTAAGTTCATTTTAAATATAATGCTCACTGAGGGACTTTCCACAAGGTTAAATGAGGGGAAAAAAATAAATTGGCAGGTGTTCTGCTGCAGGAGGCGTCCGACACATGTTACGACAGGAGCAAACATTCTGGAGAATATTATAGAATATAATAACCAGTAACTTATTTAACTACACCATCCGTCCATTAAGCAATCTGGCTCATGCCTGCTGGGAGTATTTTTTAATATTTTAGAGAACTTTGCATTCATACTTCTGTCCTTCTACCAACTCTAGTGTGCCTGAGGACCTCAGACACTAGGATGCCCGCTGTACAGTTTGTGTATTGGGGCGTGAGTGGATGAATGTGGAACAGCTGGAGGCTGGGCTTCAGTTAAAAGCTGGAGTTATGCAACAGGATGTTTATGAGGTTGAAAACCGGACTTGCACTCGATCTGTCAATGGAATCCTTTTAGTCGTACGCTTCTCGTAGTAACACATAGGGCATTAATGCAGGGTTGAACATAACTGGGCCATAATACATTGCATTTACGCTCATTCATGTTCTTACTTTAGGATGTTACAGATTAGTCTGTTTTGAGCTTTGGAGCTGGTTCTGTTAAATTATGTTCCGACTGTTGCGCTGAGCTTGGGTTTTGGCAAGAACACTCGTTGCTTTTGGAACAAAACCTCATATCTCCAGAGTGGTAACTTTAGAGAGGGGGTGGGGGACACTACCACTTTTTAAACCTATTCCTATAGCTCTGTCAAAATTCTAAAACAAAGGAATGGAGATGTCAAGTTTAATTCTGTCAGTGACAAAACGATATATTCTTTTATATTTCATTTTCGTGTATTTATGGGCCGTCTTATGTGCACCGCTTTCCCAAGGTTCTCCTGTGCTTTTTATTGTAATCCACCACTGTGTTTGATGGTTTGATTGTTTTTGTGGCTGGTTTAGTGTGTTATAGGTCTGAGCAGAGTTACAGCCCAGCTTGTGGAAATAAAGCTCATACAGTGGGGTGGATATATATATATATATACTACATGGGGGAAGACAATATACAAACAGTCTTTAAATAAGCGCAGACTGTGCCATCTTCATAAAGTCCAAAGACAGGGTTCCCCACAACGTATAACCACAGCAAACACAGCATTGCCTACAACACTACATGTTACCATTTGGGAGATATTTTTGTTTCCCTACAGCAACATCTGGCGCTGTACATGTAGCGTGCATTTTTGTGAGAATATATGTATTAAAATGTGATAAAATGTTAACATGGATTTTTTTATATTAACACATGCCTAACACCTGCTGGTGTGTTCTGAATATATTTTATGTCCTTAAGTGAAATCTAAACGAAGAGAAAGAGGGGGAGAGAGTGAGAACATAGAAATCAGAGGAGGACAAACAGAAGTGAGAAGTTTAAACACTGGTTTTATTATTGGCACATACAGAGCGCCAACAGGTGTGTATTTTACACGATATGCTTCATGTTTCCATTGTAATGAAACCCTTCAGTGAAATCTAACCAAAGTGTATTTATAGGGGGTGAGGGAGGGAGAGAGAGAGAGATAGAGAGAGAGAGAGAGAGAGAGAGGACAATAGGGAATGCTTGAGTAACTCTCGGTCTTTCTGCGAGCGAGTAGATACCCAGATGTACGGCGAGATTTCTGCTGCTCAGATTTGTGTGCAGGCATGAAAGCATTGATTTTAGTGGGGGAGAGTGGGAGTGGAAGGGCCATTAGAAATGTGATTGTGCCTGGATGCGGAACTGAGGTAGAGCCGGCATGGTGATGGAGATAACACACACACACACACACACACACACACACACACACACACACACTTTCTGCCTTATCACTTCCATTCTTCCCTTAAGAAATTGAATGGCTCTTGGAGGAGAAAGGGGCTGCAACAAAAGAAAGATAGAGTTAGTGCATCAGGGAGAGATAGAGAGAAAGAGAGAGAATGATAGACTGTGTGTGTGTGTGGCACGTTTTTCCTCACACTTTGTCACACAGAACAGAGTACAGAGAGGTTTGCACTTGAATTTGAATCTTGAATTCATGCATTAGGCAATTTATAAGCAATTATTATCCGTCCCTTAGTGTTTATTTATTTATTTATTTATTTATTATTATTTAAAAATAATAATAATTCCGTCGGGTGCCTGTTTGTCTGAGCAATCTGACGCAAGCATAACGTCCTTATCTCCAGCACGGCACAGTGCGCCAGCCACGCCATTTAATAGAGCCTCTCCGCCGAGTGCTTAACTTAATTATTCACTTGGCCGAGGATGAGATGCGGCTGATGCAGAGAGGCACACACAGGCTTACATTCTTTTCCACTCACGCTCAACACAAGGCCACACAAACTGATGAACACACCTCCACTGAGCGGCGAATAGACTCCTTCAGCCACAGTCTGGGTTCGGCTCTGCTGTGTAATGCACCTGATGTGATAACTGTATAACTCTGGGCTCTTGTGGATAGAGGTGTTCATGGAAGAGGGTTTTAAGAAGGATTTTAGGACAGGTGCCGACGCTGGATGAACGGTTTCGGATCACAAACCCCACTCCAACTCATGCCAAAGGTACTGTATGGAGATCCATCACTCCAGAGAACACTGTAAATCTACTGTACATGTGGCATTGGGCATGGTAACCTTAAGCTCATATGCATTTGCTGCAGAGTGTCACTTTTCTGTGGCAGCTATACAGTTGTTTGCCTGTACCAGCCTTAGGGTCTTCAGCAGCATTTCAGTTCACTGCTTAACACATACGTTTGGTCACAGAAGACATTTGCAGTTTGCGATGCTTTGTGAAATAAATGGGGACTGACGCAAACTGTCATCACTTTTGGTATGTTTAGCTGGCTAACTCCTCAATTATTAACAGTAAACATCACCACATTCTCTCTACCCAGTAAACATTTAGCCGTTGATTCAACGTTGAAACAACGTAATGACTGCCGTCTAATCAACGTTCTCTTAAGGTTGAAAATGAAAGTTGAAAATACGTCCAAACAGAGACATTGAAAAGACGACTATTAGACGTATTTTGGACGTCCATTGATGTTATTAATTGGTCCCGAAATAAATTACTTGTATAAAACGCATTTTGGACATCCACTGACGTTATCGATTGGTCACCACTTAACTAACTTATTAAGATGGAATTTGGACGTCCATTGACGTTATCGATTGGTCACCACTTAACTAACTTATTAAGATGGAATTTGGACGTCCACTGACGTTATCGATTGGTCACCACTTAACTAACTTATTAAGATGGAATTTGGACGTCCATTGACGTTATCGATTGGTCACCACTTAACTAACTTATTAAGATGGAATTTGGACGTCCACTGACGTTATCGATTGGTCACCACTTAACTAACTTATTAAGATGGAATTTGGACGTCCACTGACGTTATCGATTGGTCACCACTTAACTAACTTATTAAGATGGAATTTGGACGTCCACTGACGTTATCGATTGGTCACCACTTAACTAACTTATTAAGATGGAATTTGGACGTCCACTGACGTTATCGATTGGTCACCACTTAACTAACTTATTAAGATGGAATTTGGACGTCCACTGACGTTATTGATTGGTCACCACTTAACTAACTTATTAAGATGGAATTTGGACGTCCACTGACTTTATCGATTGGTCACCACTTAACTAACTTATTAAGATGGAATTTGGATGTCCACTGACGTTATCGATTGGTCACCACTTAACTAACTTATTAAGATGGAATTTGGATGTCCACTGACGTTATCGATTGGTCACCACTTAACTAACTTATTAAGATGGAATTTGGACGTCCACTGACGTTATCGATTGGTCACCACTTAACTAACTTATTAAGATGGAATTTGGACGTCCACTGACGTTACCGATTGGTCACCACTTACCCAACTTATTAAGATGGAATTTGGACGTCCATTTACGTTATAAATATGCTCTTGACAGACAGACTACTTTTAGACCTATATTGAACGTCCAGGGACGTTCCTTGTTTACTGGGTAATCCCATCTCCCGACTGACTGCGCTCCAGGTTGTCTCATGTTAATGTTTTATTTCAAAATCGACTCGGACCATGCTCTTTAAAGCATTGTGCTTCCACTTTGCTAGAGCTAGTGTTTCCACGATGTTGGCTGAACAGCACTGCAGCAACGCCCTTAGTCAAGGACCTGACTTCACTATAAGTCAATATACACCATGTATCCCTTGTGAAATATATTCTTGATGGACAGCTAAGGCACAACATTGCTCATCACAAAGAAATCAGTTCAAAATAATATGATTTCACTCTTTGAGTTTCACAGAATAAAGCGTGTCGTGACCACAGTTTATAGTGGAAATCCTAGCTTCGGTATCCAGGAATGAGTTTTTCCTTTTGAGTCTTGTTTGCTATCTACACAACAGCCTTGAAAACTGAGTTTCTGGATGTCTTCATCCTGGACAATGTTCTTCAAAAGATGCAGTATGTGTGTGTGGATGAAAAGCCAAAAAGTGTTTTTATTTAAAAATACCTGTGTGGACAGACCTTTTGTGTCTCAGATTCTTTGTATGAAGCTGTGCCTTATTCACTATATATATTTGCCTGTTTGTAGTAGTGCATCACAATAAGTAGTGTATAGACAGTATAGCCTTGTGTCACTTCCCTCATGAATTCAGTTCTGTACTGGTACCTAGGGCAATCATTCAATATCAAAATATAATTACAATATAAGTTGTTAAAACACGCTTTAAACACGCTTTCAATATTTCAATAAACATTATTTAGAGCATCTGTCACTGGCCGATGGTCGTTACACGGCACTGTCATCAGTTCAGCACTCAAAATTAAACATTTTCTTTTAAAAATGTTAATACCGACGATGCCAGTGGGTTTATGTTTGTATCTTTACACCGCCTTTCTAGACACCCAAGGACGCTTTACAATCCACACTGCTCAGAACACTCAATCCACACACAGGTGAGAAGCGGCAGCCAAACGCGCACAGCGTACTCTCGACCAGGAACGACCGTCCACCTGGAGGACTGCATCGGGCACTAGGGTTTAACCCAGGATAGAGCACCAATCCATATCTGGGCTCACACATACAGACACTCATTCACACACCAGGACAGTTATTAGACAGAAGCCAATTCACCTACCCTCCATGTTTTTGGACTGTGGGAGGAAACTGGAGACCCCGGAGTAAACCCACGCAGACACAGTGAGAACATGGAAACTCCACCCAGATGGGACTTGAACCCAAGATCCCAGTGCTGGGAGGCGAACGTGCTAACCACTAAGCCACCATGCTGCTCACTGATATCAAATATGGTGATATCAAACTCTGGCTTTTATGCTGTTCATGTCAATATTGGAATTATATCGTATCGGCCTAAATTAAGAAATACATCGTGATATGAATTTTAGTCGTATCATCCAGCCCTGCTAGTGCTCTGTATAGTGAGTAACGTAAGGAAGTAGCCATTTGTAACGCATTTCCTCCTCTTGCTCCTTGAGATGTTCATTCATTCATTCATTCATTATCTGTAACCCTTATCCAATTCAGGGTCGTGGTGGGTCCAGAGCCTACCTGCAATCATTGGGCACAAGGCAGGAACACACCCTGGAGGGGGCGCCAGTCCTTCACAGGGCTCCTTGAGATGTTTATTTATTTATTTTTAAAAGCTTGTCTTTCCCAGCTGCTTTGTGGCAGTGTTTATTGTTTATGTTTTCTTATGTTTTACATCGTTTATTAATGTTTGTTTATTTGAGCTGGAGCCCCTGCCTTCAGTTGGAAGCTACTAAGTCTTGGCCACTTTAAACAAATCTCGCTAATCAGCTTTAATGGCCATTTTAGTCCAAACAAAGACAAGCGGTTAATCACAGTCATTTATACAGCAATTAGCTATCAGCTTAATTTTCCTGAACATGACAGCCCTGTATTAACTCCACTCTCACGCTCCTGCTAAAGTCTTATGGGACAGTCGGCACCTAACGGTAGGAACACTGGGCTTGAAAGCGGGAGGCCACTGGTTCAGTCGGCATTTAAAAAAAAAAAAATCCATGGCTGTAGTGCCCTTGAGCATGGCACCTGACCCCGAACTGCCCCGGGCAATGAGGTAGACGGCTGTTGCTCCTGGTGTGTTTTTTCTTTCACTGGTCCAAATCAGTAGTGTCAGTGTGTGTCCAGTGCCAGGGATAGGTTAATTACAGAAGTCAAAGCTCATTGTGCTACCGTTCAGTGACAGTAAAGACATTTCAAAGAATTTAAAGAAGCTGCTCCTTGTTCTTAGTTACCAGATTAAATGTAATTTCTCTCAGCAGATACAGGTACGTTTGGTACCAAGCCACAACAACTTCAAGGTACAACATGGGGAAGTAGCAACAAACCCTTGAACTTAAGTTTAAATTAAAAAAAAAAAGAGACAATTAAAATAATTATGTTAAGACTTAATCATGGCAGTTCAATTGCAAAGTTATTTGACGTGATTGGTAATGAGGGATTGACGTGAATATTCAAGAGAGGCTTGGAAACTGATTAGTAAATCAGCTTTTTTTACATTACTAATTCTAATTCAAGCACCATATCTCCCAGTGTAAATCTCTAGACTCCACCAAATTAAACATAATCTGTTTAACAAAGAAGACTGACACCGGCTGGTGCCTACGGAGACCCTAAGGTGACATGGTGGGTTTGTTTAACAAGTTATAGCCACTATATAGTATTTTGAGGCCACAAAATAATATATTGAGACCACAAAGTAGTATTTTGAGGCCATGAAATAGTATAATGTGGTGTCGTCAGGCCCATGGCCGTAAAACTGTTGTAGACCCTTACTCTTCAGATTATACCTATACTTTTTACACCACCATAGAAACAGGTAGCAGGTAGAATATTGTCATTCAGGTTTGGTCATGGATGTAAATGAGTGGATGAGTGAATCTGCCTTGGAAAACAGGAGCTTGTGTTTTGTATGTGTGTTGCCAAACACCTTCATGTATGTGTGAGGGAGTTGGAAGCTTGTGTATTCTTCACACTGGCAGGTGTCTGTGCTTCTCCCCACCCACCTTTATTCTCAAACTGCTCGGTCTCTCAGTGGGGATCCACAAAGTGTTTACGTCGAAGTTAGCCCTCCTTCAACACAGGGCAAATCACTGAAAACACGTATCAAGATACAGAGGGAGGGAAACAATATGGGGAAAGAAAAATGTTGGAAAAAAAGATCAAGGTAAAAAAGGAGGAAGTAAAAGTTCAAACACTTATGTGTGTTTTAGCATTTGACAGAATGCTGCACTGTAATTTATGTAGAAGTACAATAACGCCTACATTCTGTACATTTCTAGAAGTACAGGACTCTAGATCACATTTACAGTTCTCAGAGTACAGTATCCTCCAGCAGATTTACAGTTCAGATACAGTATTCTACTTTAGGTTTACAGTCATCTAGAGTACAGTATTCTAGTACAGATTTACAGTTCAGATACAGTATTCTACTTTAGGTTTACAGTCATCTAGAGTACAGTATTCTAGTACAGATTTACAGTTCTCAGAGTACAGTATTCTAGTACAGATTTACAGTTCTCAGAGTACAGTAACCTCCAGCAGATTTACAGTTCAGATACAGTATTCTACTTTAGGTTTACAGTCATCTAGAGTACAGTATTCTAGTACAGATTTACAGCTCAGATACAGTATTCTACTTTAGGTTTACAGTCATCTAGAGTACAGTATTCTAGTACAGATTTACAGTTCTCATAGTACAATATTCTCCAGCAGATTTACAGTTCTCAGAGTACAGTATTCTCCAGCAGATTTACAGTTCTCAGAGTACAGTATCCAGCAGTAGATTTACAGTTCTCAGAGTACAGTATCCTCCAATGGATTTACAGTTCTCAGAGTACAGTATTCTAGTACAGATTTACAGTTCTCAGAGTACAGTAACCTCCAGCAGATTTACAGTCCAGATATAGTATTCTACTTTAGTTTTACAGTCATCTAGAGTACAGTATTCTAGTACAGATTTACAGTTCTCAGAGTACAGTAACCTCCAGCAGATTTACAGTTCAGATATAGTATTCTACTTTAGGTTTACAGTCATCTAGAGTACAGTATTCTAGTACAGATTTACAGTTCTCAGAGTACAGTATTCTAGTACAGATTTACAGTTTTCGGAGTACAGTAACCTCCAGCAGATTTACAGTTCAGATATAGTATTCTACTTTAGGTTTACAGTCATCTAGAGTACAGTATTCTAGTACAGATTTACAGTTCTCAGAGTACAGTAACCTCCAGCAGATTAACAGTTCAGATATAGTATTCTACTTTAGGTTTACAGTCATCTAGAGTACAGTATTCTAGTACAGATTTACAGTTCTCAGAGTACAGTATTCTAGTACAGATTTACAGTTCTCAGAGCACAGTAACCTCCAGCAGATTTACAGATCTCATAGTACAGAATCCTCCTGCGGGTTTACAGATCAAATATAGTATTCTACTTCAGGTTTAGAGTCACCTAGAGTACAGTATTCTAGTACAGATTTACAGTTCTCAGAGTACAGTAACCTCCAACGGATTTACAAATCTCAGAGTACAGTATCCTCCAGCAGATTTACAGTTCTCATAGTAGAGAATCCTCCTGCGGATTTACAGATCTCAGAGTACAGTAACATCCAGCAGATTTACAGTTCAAATATAGTATTCTAGCTCAGGTATAGAGTCATCTAGAGTACAGTATTCTAGTACAGATTTACAGTTCTCATAGTACAATATTCTCCAGCAGATTTACAGTTCTCAGAGTACAGTATTCTCCAGCAGATTTACAGTTCTCAGAGTACAGTATCCAGCAGTAGATTTACAGTTCTCAGAGCACAGTAACCTCCAGCAGATTTACAGTTCTCAGAGTACAGAATCCTCCTGCGGGTTTACAGATCAAATATAGTATTCTACTTCAGGTTTAGAGTCATCTAGAGTACAGTATTCTAGTACAGATTTACAGTTCTCAGAGTACAGTAACCTCCAACGGATTTACAGTTCAAATATAGTATTCTACTTCAGGTATAGAGTCATCTAGAGTACAGTATTCTAGTACAGATTTACAGTTCTCATAGTACAGTAACCTCCAGCAGATTTACAGTTCAAATATAGTATTCTACTTCAGGTTTATGGTCATCAAGAGTACAGCATTCTAGTACAGAAGTTTAGTACTCCTGTGCAGATATGAAGCACTTGGAGTACAGTTTTGTAGTGCAGATTTACAGTACTTCAAGTACAGTATTCTAGGGCAGATATAAAATGTATCTAGAGTACAGTGTTCTACTGCAGATTTGACATTTTTGGAGTACAGCATTGTAGTACAAAGTTAACATACAGACTATTGTAGTGGAACTTCCCATCAATTTCTATACGATATTAGAAGCTTGGTATGAAGGTGGCGCTGCAGGTAGTGTCGCAGACTTGGAGGATGTGGGTTCATGTCCTGCTCCGGGTGAGGAGTGTGAGGAGTTTGGTGTGTTCTCCCTGTGTCCAAATACACACGTTGGTAGGTGGGTTGGCGACTCGCAAGATTGCCCATTGTGTACTTAGCCACTGGAATGCATTGCATTGTAGTGCCGGTCCCAAAGCCTGGATAAATAGGGAGGGTTGCATTAGGAAGGAACATAAATATAGGGTAATATGGGTTATATGTAATATCTGCGCAAAGTATGAGTAGTGCAAATGACATAGGCGTGTATATGAGGCAGAGAGGGTGATGAACTCTGCTTGGACAGTGTGTACTCCCCAGGTGGAGATATCTCTGACTCTCTCAGAGCCCCTTACCCATCCCCCTCCCAACATCCAACTCATGTAATACACCTAGCAGCTATCAGGAACAGACCCTGGCAGCCAATCAAAGCAGAGCACAGATAGAACAGGCAAAGAAGGGCTTAATGGGGATCATTAAACTTGGCTTATTGACAAGCTGTGCTCTCACTCTCTCTCTCTTTGTGTGTGTGTGTGTGTTTACGTACACACTCATATGTGTGTTTGATACCGTTAAACTTTTATTTGGCCACAGGCTCCATGCTCCTGTGAACCCGCGTGAGCTGTGAAAGAAGCCACATCTGCTCGGCTGCCTCGGAGCCACAGGCGGCTGGTTCTGGCAAAGCTGCAGTTTTCAGATCTGTCTCACTTTTCTCTTGCGATGCTCCAGCTTAGGACGGTGGTGCCAGAGAAAGTAGATGGAGCTTGGCTTAGAGAGAGGCACACAAACACTTAAAAATTGATGTGCATTTAAAGCAATAGGGCACACCAAATAAGTCAATAATATTTAAAGGGGACATTATCTCCTCTGTTTTCACAGTGGAACACAGTTCTGGGTCTTTGTTCAAAGCACCACAAGGATTAAACCACACAGCAGCGCTCTCCTCTTGTCTAAACAGACCTGGTCTGAGCGCCTATTTCTTTAAAGCTGTTCACCCCGACCCTGAGTGCACAGCAGTGAGGAGCAGACGCTCTGGTCTTTAGTCGTTTTTGTTCTTTATCAGGGTTTTTTTTTTCCAATTTTTTTAATTATTTCTCTGCATTCGCTGTGTTTTTTTTCTGTGTTTAACCTCGTCTTTGCGCTCTCACATAAACGCGGGTCCAGCCCTGTGATTGGACATTGGTCAGTTTCACGCAGAGAATGGACACATGAATCCAACAATTACACTCGTTAGATGACATCTATGTCAAGGAAATGTTTGATCCATATTTCTGTGCTTCTAAAGCTATGAATAAAAACATTGACAAATATCAAGTTTGACATGTGGATGCATTCACAGACCCTAGAGGGTTAATCAGCTAAATCATTTAGCCTGTTATCACTGACTCTGGCTGCATCCCAAATGGCTCCTTACTCCCTGTGTAGTGTATTATGTAGGTCATGAAAAAACCTAGTGTTGGAGATTATTTTTACTCTCTCAACATTGAACTGCCGAAGCACAGAGCACAGCCGAGCACGCAAATGACTGTGTTAGCTTAAGCCATAACTAAATAAAATAAAATACTTTTAATAAGCTAGGGATACCTTTAGATCCTCCTCCTGCCTTCAGTGCAGTCAGCCTCTAAAGCCCTACAGGGAGTAAGGAGGTTCTCAAGGGGGGTGATTATGTGGAAACATTGTCTCCTCATTGATGATCCTCTTGCATCCGGACGGCTTTCAAATTACTCTACAAGCAGTTTAAACCTCTAAAAGCAGTTTAAACCTCTACAAGCAGTTTGCTGGCTTTCTCTTGGCCCTCGTTCCAGTTTGCGCACCTAATGTTCTGCACATTTCCAGCAACACAGAAGAAGCTAAAGAAGCTCTAGAAAGAGCTGTGGTACTAAAGTGAAGTGGAACAAAGGAGTCATCACATGCTTTTAAAACACATCCAAAAATGTAATTTGTAAACAAGAAAATTTCATGGAAACAAAACCAGAAAAATGCTCCAAATGCTTGTTTTCTGGGGCTGTGGTTAGCGTGACTCTAGGTGTAGTCACTATGAAAGGAACATGCTGTAAACAGTGGTTAAACCAGTACTCTGTCCTGACTCAGTCCACTGATCCATGACTCTGGTTAAAACAGCACTGCAGGGGCGTCCAAACCCAGGCTAGACACAGAGTTGTTTTTTTTTTTTTGCTAAGTCTAATTTATGTTACCATGGTGACACCCCTGTCAATCATTCTATGTTTTGACCCGCCCTCTCAGCTCAGAACAGCAGCAGTGCGAGATTTTTGGAGCCTTTAAATGCTATTAAACTGCTTTACTGCTTTAAAGACTGTTTGTCAACAGCAGCGCTAAAGTAGCGATTTTGCCATTAACTTCTAATTTACATGCTCTCGTGCCACGGTGGTTTACCAGTGTCTGCTCCATGGCTGAGGAAGCTGGGTAATGTAATTACACAGACATGAAGATGTCCCCACCCTCGTACAGGTATGTGGCTTGTCCTTTGTTTAGAGGAGAATCAATCACTTTCACAGTGACTGGATGAGACTAATTCTCTCACAGGGTACTCCCAGGCTGGGCGGGTGAACGCAAACACATGATTCCCCCAAGGCTTCTGAAGCCAGCCACATTATTTTTTTCAAAGGAGCTCAGTGCACTTGCATGTGGACAGTGACTACCACTAATGTTACATTGGCTAAAATATTATGTTCACATTACCAGGCTGAAGTGAATTATAGGGATGGGTACGACTTTGGGGAAATGCAGTTCTCTCTGGTTTGTTTACATTCAGGAACATCACAGATAAGGTGGAATGGTGTGTTTGAGGGAGAAATACGACTGTTGTTTGTACGCAGCTGAAGTTTAACTGACATTTTATTCACTTTTTGAATTACCACAGAAAGAGTTGGACACTGTAATCTGAAACAGTCAAGATAAGTCAATATTACACACCTATGAAGCAGGAAAAGAGCAATATCCTCATCTCAGTTTGTGCTTTTCTTCGTTGTCTAAAACAACTCCAGATGCCGTTTCTCTGCTTTGCAGAGACAGTTGGTTTTTTGCCCATTTACAGACACTGGGGCTTGGTAAACACATTAGAAGTGCTTCCAGTGCAAAACGACTGGAGACCAGCAAATGAAGAAGAAACTACAGAATTATATACAATTTTATTATATTTTTTATTACATATCTGAAAATGTTCAGGGTTTTGTGGACAGGTCAAACATTCATTCATTCATTACCTGTAACCCTTATCCACTTCAGGTTTGCGGTGGGTCCAGAGCCTACCTGGAATCATTGGGTGCAAGGCGGGAATACACCCTGGAGGGGGCGCCAGTCCTTCACAGGGCAACACACACACACATTCACTCACACCTACGGACACTTTGGAGTCGCCAATCCACCTACCAACGTGTTTTTTTTTTTGGCCTGTGGGAGGAAACCGGAGCACCTGGAGGAAACCCATGCACCACACCACACTCCTCACACCAGTCACCCAGAGGAAACCCACGCGGACACAGGGAGAACACACCAACTCCTCACAGACAGTCACCCGGAGGAAACCCACGTGGACACAGGGAGAACACACCACACTCCTCACAGACAGTCACCCGGAGGAAACCCACACAGACACAGAGAGAACACACCACACTCCTCACAGACAGTCACCCAGAGGAAACCCACGCAGACACAGGGAGAACACACCACACTCCTCACAGACAGTCACCCGGAGGAAACCCACACAGACACAGAGAGAACACACCACACTCCTCACAGACAGTCACCTTTAGCGGGAATCGAACCCACAACCTCCAGGTCCCTGGAGCTGTGTGACTGCGACACCTACCTGCTGCACCACCGTGCCGCCCCCAGGTCACTCTTGTATATGGACCTTGATCATGTGATTCATGGTCTTGTGACATGAATGTGAATGGTCCGGTCAGATTTAGTGTGTCTTTTTGCTTGTACGTATGCGCCTACAACTGTCACCATAAGATGTAAAGCTTATACCTAATTGTCATTATACCTATACATAATCTCAACAATTTTATAATTTGACATAGAACAAACTAAACCAGTATTTTATGACATACACTGTCCACTACATAGAGTGTAGGGAGACATTTGAGATTCGGTTTATTCCATGTTACAGCAGAAAAGCAAGCTGGCTGGCTTTTTACACCTTGTTCAATACGTCACATACAGTCGACAAGCTGTTTGCTGTCCTCCTAAGAAAATTATGAGTACTAACTGTTTGTCCAGTTTTAAAACAATAGGTTGTTTCACAAATGTTTTTGTTGGTGGTTATGGGTGGGACATGAATGAATGTGTCATTTTGCTCATACCTGCCATTTCACAGACACATTCCTTCACATCACAAACAGATGCAGGACACTTGAACAAATGTGAATCATCAAGACATCCAAGTCTGGTCTGAGTGGGGAAAAAAAAGAAGAAAAACTGGAATTGATTAATGAGGCTTGTAATGCGGACTTAGCCAAAGACGGCTGAGTTGGTTGTATCATGCTGAGAGGCGAAGGAGGGGGAGAATCTTTCTACCAGCCCAGAGAGTGTGAGCGTAATGTCTTGGACTCTTGGACATGGACGTTTGTGGCATTACTTGGGGATTGAGTCTGACGTCTAATTAGAAAATAATCTTAGTTTGCTACATGGATACTAATTCCTATAATGGTTCTGTAGCTGCTGCACAATTTCTCTGAATCCTTCTGTGTAAAGCCCACTGCTGTCGAAAAAGGTGGCACATTTCCCTTTCAGCGCGTGTAAAAAAGAGGCAGTTAATCAGCATCATCAACTTCAGCTGCAGCAGGGATTGGGCACAGTTCAAACCCAGATGAGTCCAACAGTGAGCTCTGTTTGGATTCAGGTTCTAGGTTTGAGCCTTGGTTCAAGCTCTGCTCCAGGTGACTGTCTGTGAGGAGTGTGGTGTGTTCTCTCTGTGTCTGCGTGGGTTTCCTCCGGGTGACTGTCTGTGAGGAGTGTGGTGTGTTCTCTCTGTGTCTGTGTGGGTTTCCTCCGGGTGACTGTCTGTGAGGAGTGTGGTGTGTTCTCCCTGTGTCTGCGTGGGTTTCCTCCGGGTGACTGTCTGTGAGGAGTGTGGTGTGTTCTCCCTGTGTCTGCGTGGGTTTCCCCCGGGTGACTGTCTGTGAGGAGTGTGGTGTGTTCTCCCTGTGTCTGCGTGGGTTTCCGCCGGGTGACTGTCTGTGAGGATTGAGGTGTGTTCTCCCTGTGTCTGTGTGGGTTTCCTCCTGGTTCTACGTTGGTAAGTTTGCGAAATTGTCCACAGGTTTGAGACTCATTGCTGTGTTTCAGTGTTGCAGAGGAAAGGTAGTAAGAGGTGAATGGAGGGGGGTGTTTACTCTCTAAACCTTGAAGTGGAAACATCATCGTTTCTCTGAGAGCGCCGTGTTTTGTCGCAGCCCCCTGTTGTGTTGTTTGCTGTAGGACGCTGTGTGAAGTTTCTACTTCATGTCCAGATCCATTCACATCCATTTCCCTCATCGTAAATAATGCAGGGACATCTTGTTTAGAGCTTAGAAACTTAGAGAAACACTTCACCTAGGGGGGGTGCTAGGGGGGCTCTGCTGGCCCTCACTCAGTGATCCTCATGACAGCATTTTCTTGAAGCATTTGTGATTCTTTTGAGGATTGAGGGTCTGTGCAGGCTGCGATTAAAGTAGGATTCATGTCCAACCCAGACTTAAGGAAGTGTGTTGGTTAAAGGGCTGAAAGCAGTCCTTTTATCTGTAAAAGTAGTATGTGGTGTTTAAGAAGACTTTGGGCTTAGATCTGTCCTGAGAGCCTCCAAACATAATGTACTTACGTATAAGTGAAATATGACACCAATTTGTTAACAATTCTGTACGTTCTTAAGCTATTTCCAGATCTCTCTCGATGTTGTGCTCCTGCCTTGCACCCAGTGATTTCAGGTAAACTCCAGACCCACTGTGACACTAAACAGAAGGAAGCGGTTACAGAAAATGAATGAATGAATAAATGAATGAATACAGCCATAGTCTTATGGCTAAAGAAAGTGGACTTGGGAACAGAAGGTCACCAGATTGATCCTTGGTAATGGCAGGGAAAATGGGGATGGGGTGTGAAGCAACAGTGCTGTTCCCTTCAGTGTGACCACATAGTTTTACCTTTACATTCATTATTTAGATAAGTTCTGATCCAGTTTGTCAGGGAGTTTAATAGATTATAGCACAGAGTGGCTCCAACGTCTGATGTAATATGCTATGCTTCCTTATGTTCTCTACGACATGACACCTATACTACTCTACTCAACTCACATTTGGTCCCAGGTTGGTTATTCACTACCATAGCTCCCCTCCTCAAATGTAGCTGGTAATGATACAAAACCCAGCTACTAACGGGAACAGTGGGCTTTGGAACCCACAACAATGGCGGCGGTAAAGTTAAACATTGTTTACTGATGGTGTATTGGCGTATTGTTGTTGTTTGGGACTGAACACAGGTTTGTCATAAGTTCAGACAGATCAGAGTTAGAGTTTTTTTCTTGGTGTAATTTTACGAGCTGCCGTCGTGAGTCGGATAAAAACAAACGTGATCTCTGCTGCAGCTGGAGATTTTACAGATGGAGAGTTAGTGCTGGTCGTCTGCGTTGCGTGGCGTAGAGTTTACACGTCTTGGTTTAGTCCCTACTCGGCTTGCTTGGAAACACATGTGAACAGAAACCAGTTCCAAGCACCACATTTGCTTAATGGAAGAGCAAATAGCAGAGCAGTGTTGAGTAGAGTAGTGTAAGTACCATGCAGTGCATGGAAAATTGCCACTATGTGGCCATCTGTCTACTCGGGACCCACTCGTCCAGACCCTATGACCCACAGTTTGCCAACCACTCATATCGAAGATCTGCGAGTTGTTTCACACCACTGAGTCTACCCTTTTTAGACATCATAAGAGTTTGTTTGGGTCAGGATCCTTGTTTTCTTACAGTAATTAGGTTCATGACCTAACACCTACTCCAACAGAAGCCCGAGGAGCAGAGATTGTAGAACTGTCCAGAGCTGACTTTGCTTGAGCAACACGAGCAAATCAGCAGTCTCAAGTTTTCACCTAAGGAGCTGTTGTGGGTCGCTGGAGGTGTGGGTTTCTAAAGAACAGCTAGATTAAGCTTGAGAACAGCTGGACTGAGCCTCAACTCTTTTCAGCTGGACCATTCTGACTCTGACTCTGTAAAGAGAGTTTCCAGAAAGCCCTGGCATACTTCACTTTAATGAGGTATGGGTCTGTGCTGCCTGAACGTGTGAAGAGACATAGGCTGAGGGCAGGCAAACAAACGGTGATCAGTTTTAAAAAGATCAAAACAAAGGCTTGAAGCAGCTCAGAAACAGTGGAGGAATGTAGTGTTCACAGCACCGTGAAAGAGTCAGGGAACACCTTTCCTTTGTTTGGTTTCCCATCGAGTCTGGGGTTAGGTTCACACTTCAGTTTACAGCATCAGGCCAGAGATCCTGAAATACACATATAACACGGATTATAGTCTGATCTTTGTAGAAATGTCTTTGTGAAAATGCTGAACTTGTACTTCATGGTTGTCTTGAGTGGAACTAAAGGAGCAGGTTCGGCCGAGTGTAGGGACCACTGTTCAAAGTTCAGTGGAAACAATGAGAACACTGGGAGCGTGTGCAGAGTGTATGTGCAGTTTTCTCTGTGTGTGTGTGTGTGTGTGTGTGACCCCTCAACCTGTCTGTACTTGGATGTTAATCCGAGGCTGGTGTCGTCTCCTCCTTGGCTTTTCCCTCTTCAATTATTCAGACATTAATCTCTCTGCACTGCAGCGGAGTAATGCAGCACACGGGACAGAATCAAAGCAGACCCGGATAACAGAGGATTAGAGAGAGAGAGAGAGAGAGAGAGAGAGGGGGGGGGGGAGAGGGGGAGGAGAGAGAGAGAGAGGAGAGAGAGAGAGAGAGGGAGAGAGTGTTAATGGGACCTAGAATAAAAGAGAATGACAGGAAGAGAGAGAGAGAGAATGGGAGAGAGGAAGAAAGATGTGAAAGAAGGAAAGAGTGAAGAGAAACAAGAAGAGAAGTATGAAAAGAGAGAAAAGGGGAAGCCGATGGAGAGAGGAAGTGGAAAAAAAAACATGGGGGAGGAAGGAAAGAGAAAGAAAAAGGGTAAAAGCAATGAGAGCGAGCGAGAGAGTGTTTGATACTGAAATTGAGAGAGAGGGATAGAGAAAGAAAGATTGAGATAGAAAGAAAAAGACAGGGAGAAGGGAGAAAGAAACAGAAAAAAGCAAAAGAATAGGGAAGAGAAAACAGAACGAGATGAAGGGGAAGGCAAGAGAAGAAAGAGAGACTGAGTCAAAGACATAAAGACAAGGTGAAAGAAGAGAGAGAGCAGAGGGCGACCGAGGAGCAGTGTGTGTGTGTGTGTATCAGTCTGAGCCGGTGCTCTGGGGTGTGTAGAGTATGTGACTCTTGGCCGCTGTGGGGAGAGAGCGTTATTTATGAAGGATTGCCAACAAATTAAATTTCAAAAAGGGAGGGAAAGGCAATAGGATGCGGAAGAAATGGAAGGCTGAGATTGGAATTGAAATGGAGGTGAAAAGAGAGAGGGATGCCGCAGGGGAGACGCGAAGCGAGAGAGAAACAAAGACAGAAGGACAGTGGCGTACTTTCAGAGCTGGAAGAGCGAGGGAGAATATGAATAAAGTGGAAATTAGGACGGGAAATAGAATAAGGAGGGGGCTGATCCAGTGGGAGCGCATTCACGGCGGAGGACTCGCTGGATTCTGATTGGCTGGGGCGGGTTGAGCTGATTGGACGGGTTATGAGGGCAGTGCTGGTGATTTTACAATTTGTGTTTGCTCTTTTCTGTTACAGTCAAAATGAAAAATGAGTTTTAGACAGTGATAACTATGAAAAATCCAAACCAATGTGTGTGTGTGTGTGTGTGTGTGTGTGTTCATGCACTGGAAACTCTGTCTTTGAATTTTACTTTTGAAAACACAAATATCGTGTTCACTTTGGTTTGGGGGGTCGCCAGGGTTCGTTTTATTACATTTTATTTTCCCTACACTTACTCATCTTCGCGTTAATTGTCATCACTGAGCTCAAACCAACTCTGTACTCCACCACTGCTCACACAGCACTGTACAACTTACACATGGACAGGGGCTGTAGTCTGTAAAATGTTTCTCCTATAGCTTTCAGCAAGTAGATCTGTGTTCTGCAGCAGCCACGTTCTTGCCTTGACCCGGAGCCTTTGTGTTTTGGCAGTGCTCTTTGTGGACTGGTTACATTTCTCAACCTGCACATTGACATGTTAATGTTTGTACTATGTTTTTATAGAATTATAAACTGGTGGGGGTTACAGTAAAATATAAATGTTATTTATTTATTAATCAAATGATGCTGTTAAAAATAAATAAATAAATAAACCCATCAATGATCAGCTTTGAATAAGAAGCTCGTCGGTGATGTTCTCACGTCTGAGGTGGTGATGTTGATACTGTGGTGCGGATGCTCTGGGGAAGAGGTGATAGGTCCTCCGGACTTAGAAAAACTGCATGTGCATATAAGGGAAGTGTGATGACAGATATTTTTAATTCAGTGTGTATGGGTGAGGGACAGAGAGAGAGAGAGAGAGAGAGAGAGAGAGAGAGAGAGTGCAGTGAGAAGAGCAAAGCTGTGTATCTTCACACCAGAAAAGGTGTTTCATTTTTTTCCAGCTCCACAGCTTCCGATGGGAATTTGGCCTCCATCCTGACAGACTGTGTGTGCGTGTGTGTGTGTGGTGTTTTTCACTATCTCGGTCTCGACGCTCCTGTGAACTTGTGAAAACCGAGAGTGGATGCGACTCCTCTCTTGCTTTAATCACTTTTCCAGCTCCTCTTTAGTAGAACTTAGCCGAGTGTTTATCTCCAGCGATGTTTATTTCCATTGAACTTTTGCTATTTGGGTTTGATTAATGCGAAGCGTCTGAAGTGTTTGATGTCTTCTCCCAGAACATTAGATATTAATTTAGAAAGTGTGTCTGTGGCCTCGGAGGGGCAGAAGAGCTCCCCGTTGCCTCATGAATCGCAGCGATGGGAAGTTTATTTATCAAAAGGCTTTCAGGCCACTTTACCGCCGTTTGAGGAGATTAATGGAACTGAGGGTTGAGAGATAATGATGATATAGCCGGGCTTCGTCAGAACTGTGTTTGCATGAATCTGAATCGAATTAGAGGAAGAGCATCTGGAGTGTGTTACAGACTGACTTTCTCTCTCTGTGTTTATGTTCACCTTTAACCTCAGTTCACTGCGATCTGATCATTCATTCCATTATTATCCAAACACTGCTTCTGAGATCTATCTATGTATCTACCTGTCTGTCTGTCTGTCTGTCTGTCTATCTGTCTGTCTGTCTGTCTGTCTGTCTATCTATCTATCTATCTATCTATCTATCTATCTATCTACCTATCTACCTGTCTGTCTGTCTGTCTATCTATGTGTCTGTCTGTCTGTCTATCTGTCTGTCTGTCTGTCTGTCTATCTATCTATCTATCTATCTATCTATCTATCTATCTATCTATCTATCTATCTATCTATCTACCTGTCAGTCTGTCTGTCTATCTGTCTGTCTATCTATGTGTCTGTCTGTCTGTCTATCTGTCTGTCTGTCTATCTGTCTGTCTATCTATGTGTCTGTCTGTCTGTCTGTCTATCTATCTATGTGTCTGTCTGTCTGTCTGTCTATCTGTCTGTCTGTCTGTCTGTCTATCTATCTATCTATCTATCTATCTGCACAACTCTAAATATTGAATGTAAGGTGATTTGAATACTATACACTGTACTGTGCAAAATCGTAGGCACCTGTTATTAATAATATTATTAGTCGTAGTATTATTTCAGTAATTTTTTTCCAAAAATGTAGTAGCCGTTTTGTGAGCGAGTGTGAAGAACAAAGATTGCTTCATACATCATAAAGTGTTTGTTCACTGCTAAAACCATGTACAGTGGAACCTCTACCTATGAACTTGATCTGTTCCGTGACCCAGTTCGTAAGTAGAAAAGTTTGTTTCTTGAGTCAATTTTCCCCATTTAAAATAATGGAAAACAATTAATGCGTTCTAGCTCCCGCCCCGAAAGTCACCCTTTTTGCACTGATCTATGTTTACAACACTCTCAAATTAGTAAAAAATACATGTAGCGTTACTAAAAATAAAAGAGAAATACAGTGGAAACAGTAATAAAAAAGAAATAATAAAGTTGTACGTGGTTACACATCGCTACCTTGAAGACGTGACGACTGGCTGGAGGAGTAACACAGGCACTGGCTGTATGACGGGAGCTGGGGGGTGGGGGGAATAACGGAGAGTAAATTCAAGTCTTACCAGTAAAACACTGCTGTTGAGCGGAGCACAGACGTGAACGGAGCTGAAGCCGTAGTCGTGTTCACAAAGGGACGAGGTGAAGTGTGTCCCAATTTCACTCTCAGACCCCTTGATCATTTGAACGCCTCTTTTGCTCACCCTTATACGACGTGATCAGGGTGCATTCTTCAAGGGCGTCTAGGGCTCAGGGCAAGAATAGGGACGGGGTGAGACAGCTGTGTGATCGGTGGCTGTGAGAAGAGTGCACCGTGATCGGTCTTTGCTGCGTTGGATCTCTCTGTGGACGTTTTCTTCTTCTGAGAAACACAGATGGTTGACCCCTGGTCTAGAGTCATGCTTTTAAAGCTTGAATGTATGGATCTGAATTCAAATCTCATGAATAAAATGACAATATACAACATTCAGATCCAAGTACTTATTGATTTAGCTGCATAACTGTTTCTGCTAGTCTTCTTCAGCTACATAGTTCATGACTGGGAGTGCAGTTGCTCCTGTCCAATGGTGGTGCTGTTCTACTAAATCAATTCCTAAATTATCTTGGGAACAAGGGCACTGCTCCTTTCGCTGTGTCCCTACGCCTCTGTGTTTATTTTCCCACTCATTGAAAAGCAGTGCCACCTACCTCCAAGGATTATCACAGGTAGCATGGCTTTATTTACACAAAGCATCACACTGGGCCTGGATTACAAACAACAGGTTGGATTAGCCCGCTCACTTTAATCCTGTTTGTTCGGCTTACGCAGAGAGAGAGCGATTGGGATGATTTGTGTAAATAAAGTGATGCTCGTGACGTGCTGCAGGTGGCTGCGTTCGCCTCTGCTTTATGAAAGATGGAGGATTTTAGGGCTCGCTGTTGGTGGACTATGATTTATGGCCGCGGTGTCCTTTTACACTCGGTCTCACACGCCTCGGAAATGAAGCACTGCAGGCTGTATGCCAGCCAGGACAACAAACACTTGTTTAGTGAGGCCCTGACGTCTCGTCTCACGAAGAGTGTCTGTGTGTTTACGTGTCTCAGCGATCAGATTTCCTTTACCTTTGTTTATAACGTGATATTTATTGGTCTTAAACGGGACAAGTTATGAAGGAATCACTCATCCACCAGCACACTCACTGAAACAAGTCCACCGCAGATCTGTGATCTGCCTAACTCAAATAGCATGGGATGGAACGTTTTGATTCTGCTACGCTCAAGTGCAGAGACTTTAGAATGGCCCCGCCCCCTTGTCTGAGTCTGTCCAATCACGACGCTGGACCCACGTTTATGTGAGAGCAAAACAAACACAACGAGTGCAGAGAATTAAGAGAACTGAGTAAAAACGGCTAAAAACCAGAGCCTCTGCTCCTCGCTCCTCACTGCTGTGCGCTCGGGGTCGGGGTGAACAGCGAGCGGCTCATTATCCTTTAAAGGAACAGGTGCTGAAAGCGACCGCTCTGAACAGGGCTGTTAGGCAGGGGGAGAAAGCTGATGTGGGGTTAGTTCCTTGTGGTGTTTTGACCAAAGCAGGTCACTGAACTTCCATTAAGACCCTGTTGAGTGGATGTCTTTTCTGTGGATGGTTGTGTGCACAGCTGAACATGTGGAAGAAAACATTTGCTCTTTACAGATTTAAGCACAAAATGAATGACAGGCCCTGGAAATAATGTGGAGAGAGAGAGACAGCGAGAGAGAGAGAGAGAGTGTAAAGGAAAGAAGACCAAAGCATGAGGTGTCTGTTTTCTCGCTGACAGTGTGATGTTGCGATTATGTGTGTGTGTGTGTGTGTTCTCGGCTTTATTACTGAGCTCTGTCTAATCCCCTTTATACTGTATGAGAACCTAAAATCAGAAAGACCTCTGAGACCCCAAGCACCAGCAGCGCTTCAACCAACAGACGTGGTAGTACCTTTTAAAGGAACACTAGGTAGTATTTTCACCTTAAAGTCACAGCTTCAAAATCACTGACACTTCACTGACCTGTAACAGAGAGAACAGAGCCTCTGTTGTTGCTAATCTGGGCTCAGCACTGTAGAGACAGCACTATGTAACTTTGAAAGGAGGGTCTCCGTCCATGATGTCAGCACAGAGCCAAGGAGCAAAAACACCAAATCCTACTAATGTTGCTTTAATTCGGGCACATAGCCGTATCATGTTTAATCTCAGTGTTTCATTGTTTTCAGTTAATGATGATAAAGGGGTTGTGTTATTGAGTTGTGTGTGGTTTCTTTGAGCTGTGATCCTGAGCTATATTTAGTACAGTTCTCCCCACCACCCTCCACCCTCCATCCTAACCCCAGCAGTCTTCAGCAGAACATATGCCCCATGCTCTAAACTCTGTTCAGCTGATTACTGCCTCTGATTGATTACGACCCTCTGGGCGCTCGAGGCTTATTTTTGTAGATAAGATGTATGAGAGCGAAAAGAGGACACACACACACACACACACACAGAGCCCCTATCAGGGTAATGATGTGTATAAAAACACCAGATGTTTAACCCCAGTAAAGACGAGGAATAGCTCGTGTTGGGGCTCTGGGCGAAGCTGATAAACTGCATGTTGCTTTATTCAGAATAAATGACACTTCATCACAACAAAAGCCCACTCGGGGTACGTCACCATTCCTGCTGGGGTTAAACGAGGGCTCGAGAGCAGAAGCCATCTAGGTTGCCATATCTGTTTGAATTCTGTTGACAATAAATTCACAATAAAAAGCTTATTTAAAAAAAACGTTCTCCATTTCTTTTTTTTTTAATTTTAGTTTTCACTGTGGACACTTTCACACGGCCATTCCACTTACTTATGTGTGATTTTGAAGTATAGGGGTAACCAAAGCACCTGGAAGAAACCCATGCAGACACAGTGAGAACACACCACACTTCTCACAGACAGTGACCTGAGGTGGGGATTAAAACCCACAACCCCAGGACAGTGGAGCCGTGTGACGCAGCACTGTGTTGACCTAGTTGTTTTAAAGCAGTTTAAAATAATGTTGGGGGAAAAAAAACAAAACATATTCATGATGTTTCTTGCCCTGAAAACTAGGCATAAACAAGCTATTTGTTAGATATTAATACATTTATAAATAAACATCCAAACAGAATGGAGTCGAATTAAAAACATCCAAACAGAATGGAGTCTCTGGTTAAGATCTGTCAGACATACTGTCCATGTTGGTCCCTCCTAATGATGTCCCCAACAGTCTCGTTCAGTCAGATTTAAGGCCTTGAAAAGCTATTTTGCTGGATGTGACTAGCACTATTTTCCCACCACAGCTTCTCGCAGATTGAGTTGACATATGTTAAACTTTAGTAGAGTAGTTAATAAACACCACTTACCCCTCTAATAAAAATAAACATCCAACCAGCCATGCTCCGTTTCTAGTTTGCAAATCTGGGCACTGCTTCTGACTTCTTGTATCCGTTTACAGACAAATGTACATTATGCAAAGTATCTGGCCTGTAGTAATACAGACCTACACAACGTAGCGCACTAGTGTGCAGGAAAAATGCATGTTGTTAGGCAGTAGACCAGTCGGGAAGCTGTTGTTGTGGGTGGAGCTGAGTAAATGATTAAATAAACTAAATAAACAAACAAATTAGAATTGTGACTGATTACTGTTCAGTCAGTGCCCCACGGTGTTACAGAATATCAGCACAGATGGGGTAAGCTTCCGTACTGGACCTCTACTTGAATCCCAGCTGCTCTGATACTCAGTATTACAGTACTCTCTTGTTAAACTGTAATATAGTTGCATGTTTTTGTGATACTGAACTTTGACCTCAAGACTGTTAATTCAAACACACATGCATACATAAGATGTAGAGGAATAAGAGGATCAGTAAATTAAAGGTAAGTGCCTCTGAGTTCCTGGAGCAGTACCTCCTCAGTTACCTGAATTTAAGAGCTGAGACTAGAGTTTCACAGAAAGTCTCTGTAATTCAGGAGCGGAGTTCGCAGGACACGTGTGCAGACTAGTGTTATCTGGGTTAAGCTTACAGCCATCTTCAAAGAAGATGGGGTCAATAACAGGCAGCCCTGGTCAAACTGGATTTAGTTTATCCCAATTTTCCCATGCAAAATTCCATGCTATTTCAATAAGATTCGATGAGCCGCAACAGGAGCTATACATTTTGCATGTGAACCATGGCATTAAGTTTAACTTGTGGTGAAATCTGACATATAACTTCATCTTCCTGACCAACAGCATTGCTGCTCTGGCTGCGTGACCTGTGGCACGCTCTGGGCTGAGGCTCTGTCTCAGACTTCCTAAATGCTGTCTCCGGAGGCAGTAGTCTGAGGGAGAATGATGCTAAATCATGTCCAAATTGAATGTTTTTGTAAAATGCTGCCTGCTGAGATTCCTCTGGTCTATTTTTAAAGGCAGCATAGATCCTTCACTATCTTACATTACCACAGTCCTGTGTGCTACACAGTCAGCGGCACCCCACAGAAGAATAGACCCAGCTATGGTTCTGTACAAGTACACGTTAGATTTATCTTAATACAATTCCTCTTACCAGAACTAGCGAGTCATCACAGATTTTCGCTCACGTAACTCGACAAAAGGGTGATTACTGTGGATTAAAGTGAACATTGTCAATAGGCAACATCATGACATATCACTGCCTTTGAATGTCCTCATATCAAGCTCCCTTCATATTGAGTCATGAGAGAGCACAGCCAGCAAGGCACTGAAGTGGCGCCCTTATCTTTCAGACTTAACAAGTCCCTGAATCACCGCAGGTGTGAATCATTGTCAAGGGGTTGAACCTGCTCAGGAACAAACCTATCCCCAGGATGGAATACTGGGTGGTACAATCTAGGGAGAAACCATGGTACTTAAACATGCTTCACACCCAGTGCATCCTTACACTCACAGCACAACAACACTGACTGTCACTGTTGGCTTAGACATAGACCAATGAAGGACACTCTGGAGCGTCTGCACATGAGCCTGAGTTTACCCTCAACGCCAAGTGTAGACTAGAGGGGTTTAAAACCTCCCAGCGCTGGACTGTGGAGCAGTAGAAGTGTGTTGTCTAATACCTCTGCTATGGGTCGGAGTGGTGCTTGCAATCCTTTGAGTTCCTTTTCCAAAATGTTATGTTGCTGAATGCAATCGAATGCAATCCGCACAGAAAGCCTCCAGACGAGAAGAGACTGCCACTGCCTCAAAGCGGGACAAACCTCCTGTTGACGCCATTGAAATGTTGAAGGAGCAGCGGGGTTGTCCGGAGCTTGGGTGTGACCACCCCCTGGCTCTTATCCATTGATATCGGAGCATGAAGACCGAATGGCTTGGGAATTTGGGAAGGAAGATTAAGTTAATGATTTATCCACAGCTCTTAGCTTGCTATCAGCGAAGTGTACTGTACCAGAGAGCGGGATGGAGATGGGTGAAATGGCCTGTGATGATGAGCTGGATTTACTTCGCGCACATCCTTGGCCCTTTCAGGAGAGGATCAATGTCGAATATAGACTCAGGGCCAGATGTATATGAGACAAAACGTGCATTGATTTGGTCACAGTATGGGCAGGGACTGACCTTCAGTACAGTCAGGCTGTGGCTAATCAGGAGCTTATACCTGATTCCCCAGCAACCGTCGTCTTCATCCAGCTGAAAACGGATAGTCGACGTCTTAGGAGTCGCCAGGCTTGATTGTGTACGTGACTGAATTAACGTGTGCATGTCTTCACAGGTGCGTGTGACTGGGTGAGTGTGAGATATACCCTGGTGTTTACAGGAGATGAATGAATGAATCGATACTGTCAGCACATTTCCCCTAAACCTGTAACCTGTCTTTTAAAATGAGTTAAATCTCTCTCATATTCAGACTGTTCGCTATCTACATCTGATTCCCGCATTAAAAGCCGAGGTTCAGAGTTGAGAGAGAGCTTTGAAAACAAGCCGAGTTCTCGTGAAAGAGCAGCTGTAAAACACAGGTGAGTTCCTGAAGTTCCAGCAAGGTTTCCGTCCAATTAAAGCGGCTGTAGGGTGAGTTCCTGGCGAGCTTCTGTAGTGCTGTAAAGACTCTGTGCTTTAGATGGAAGTACACTGCTGCTCGCTCTCCTTTTTAAAGTCTCGTATCCTCTGTTCTGCTCTCTCTCTCTCTCTCTCTCTCTCTCTCTCTCTCTCTCTCTCTCTCTCTCTCTCCTGGCTAATGAAACATGACGCTTGTTCCTGTTTGCCTCTGTGTAACCCACACTGACCATTTTGAGCGCTGCTCCTCTGCTGGACTTTGTTGCTTGTTAAGGACTGATGCAGCGCTTGGACTTTTTTGCTCGTTAAAAGCCTCCTGGTCCAGGTTTGCCTGGTTGTAGATCGTTAAAATGCACACACACACACACACAAACACAACAACAAAAATGAATTGTTGGGGTTTAAAAAAGTTTAGCTTCTAATATTTAATGTAAAACATTCACATCAAACCCACTGCTCAGAATGACTGGGTGAATTAAACTGTTCACAGGTGTGAGTGTGAAACTGTCCACAGGTGTGAGTGACTGGGTGAGTGTGAAACTGTCCACAAGTGTGAGTGGCTGGGTGAATTAAACTGTCCACAAGTGTGAGTGGCTGGGTGAATTAAACTGTCCACAAGTGTGAGTGACTGGGTGAGTGTGAAACTGTCCACCAGTGTGAGTGACTGGGTGAATTAAACTACCCACCGGTGTGAGTGACTGGGTGAATTAAACTGTCCAAGAGTGTGAGTGACTGGGTGGGTGTGAAACTCTCCACCAGTGTGAGTGACTGGGTGAGTGTGAAACTGTCCACCAGTGTGACTGGGTGATTTAAACTGTCCACAGTTGTGAGTGACTGGGTGAATTAAACTGTCCACAAGTGTGAGTGACTGGGTGATTTAAACTGTCCACAGGTGTGAGTGACTGGGTGAATTAAACTCCACAAGTGTGAGTGACTGGGTGAATTAAAATGTCCACAAATGTGAGTGACTGGGTGAGTGTGAAACTGTCCACCAGTGTGAGTGACTGGGTGAATTAAACTGCCCACAGGTGTGAGTGACTGGGTGAATTAAACTGTCCACAAGTGTGAGTGACTGGGTGAGTGTGAAACTGTCCACCAGTTTGACTGACTGGGTGAGTGTGTGAAACTGTCCACAAGTGTGAGTGACTGGGTGAGTGTGTGAAACTGTCCACAGGTGTGAGTGACTGTGTGAGTGTGTGAAACTGTCCACAGGTGTGAGTGACTGGGTTAGTGTGAAACTGTCCACAGGTGTGAGTGACTGGGTGAGTGTGAAACTGTCCACCAGTGTGAGTGACTGGGTGAGTGTGTGAAACTGTCCACAGGTGTGAGTGACTGGGTGAGTGTGTGAAACTGTCCACAGGTGTGAGTGACTGGGTGAGTGTGTGAAACTGTCCACAGGTGTGAGTGACTGGGTGAGTGTGTGAAACTGTCCACAGGTGTGAGTGACTGGGTTAGTGTGAAACTGTCCACAGGTGTGAGTGACTGGGTGAGTGTGAAACTGTCCACCAGTGTGAGTGACTGGGTGAGTGTGTGAAACTGTCCACAGGTGTGAGTGACTGGGTGAGTGTGTGAAACTGTCCACAGGTGTGAGTGACTGGGTGAGTGTGTGAAACTGTCCACAGGTGTGAGTGACTGGGTGAGTGTGTGAAACTGTCCACAGGTGTGAGTGTGTGAGTGACTGGGTGAGTGTGTGAAACTGTCCACAGGTGTGAGTGACTGGGTGAGTGTGTAATACTGTCCACAGGTGTGAGTGACTGGGTGAGTGTGTGAAACTGTCTACAGGTGTGAGTGACTGGGTGAGTGTGTGAAACTGTCCACAGGTGTGAGTGACTGGGTGAGTGTGTGAAACTGTCCACAGGTGTGAGTGACTGGGTGAGTGTGTGAAACTGTCCACAGGTGTGAGTGACTGGGTTAGTGTGAAACTGTCCACAGGTGTGAGTGACTGGGTGAGTGTGAAACTGTCCACCAGTGTGAGTGACTGGGTGAGTGTGTGAAACTGTCCACAGGTGTGAGTGACTGGGTGAGTGTGTGAAACTGTCCACAGGTGTGAGTGTGTGAGTGACTGGGTGAGTGTGAAACTGTCCACAGGTGTGTGTGTGTGAGTGACTGGGTGAGTGTGTGAAACTGTCCACAGGTGTGAGTGTGTGAGTGACTGGGTGAGTGTGAAACTCCACAGGTGTGAGTGTGTGAGTGACTGGGTGAGTGTGTGAAACTGTCGACAGGTGTGAGTGACTGGGTGAGTGTGTGAAACTGTCCACAGGTGTGAGTGACTGGGTGAGTGTGTGAAACTGTCCACAGGTGTGAGTGACTGTGTGAGTGTGTGAAACTGTCCACAGGTGTGAGTGACTGGGTGAGTGTGTGACTCTGTCCACAAGTGTGAGTGACTGGGTGAGTGTGTGAAACTGTCCACAGATGTGAGTGTGTGAGTGACTGGGTGTGTGTGTGAAACTGTCCACAGGTGTGAGTGTGTGAATGACTGGGTGTGTGTGTGAAACTGTCCACAGGTGTGAGTGTGTGAGTGACTGGGTGAGTGTGTGAAACTGTCCACAGGTGAGAGTGTGTGAGTGACTGGGTGAGTGTGTGAAACTGTCCACAGGTGTGAGTGACTGGGTGAGTGTGAAACTGTCCACAGGTGTGAGTGACTGGGTGAGTGTGTAAGAGACTGGGTGAGTGTGTGAGTGACTGGGTGAGTGTGTGAAACTGTCCACAGATGTGAGTGTGTGAGTGACTGGGTGTGTGTGTGAAACTGTCCACAGGTGAGAGTGTGTGAGTGACTGGGTGAGTGTGTGAAACTGTCCACAGGTGTGAGTGACTGGGTGAGTGTGAAACTGTCCACAGGTGTGAGTGACTGGGTGAGTGTGTAAGAGACTGGGTGAGTGTGTGAGTGACTGGGTGAGTGTGTGAAACTGTCCACAGATGTGAGTGTGTGAATGACTGGGTGTGTGTGTGAAACTGTCCACAGGTGTGAGTGTGTGAGTGACTGGGTGAGTGTGTGAAACTGTCCACAGGTGAGAGTGTGTGAGTGACTGGGTGAGTGTGTGAAACTGTCCACAGGTGTGAGTGACTGGGTGAGTGTGAAACTGTCCACAGGTGTGAGTGTGTTTGAGTGACTGGGTGAATTAAACTGTCCACAGGTGTGAGTGACTGGGTGAGTGTGTAAGAGACTGGGTGAGTGTGTGAGTGATTGTGTGAGTGACTGGGTGAGTGTGTGGTACTACTAAAGGCCTAAAGAATGTAACTCTGTGGTGGTCTACTGAAGTGCTGAAGGTGTATCACATTCAGTAAATAAAAGAAACCAACAAACCCCCCACAGATTGGCCCCAGTTTTCAGACTGTTTCTCCAGGGCAGCGCTTACACAGTTAGTTGCAGAGAAATATCGTTATTCTACACTTCCTTTTTTCTGTGAGTAACCCACAGTGACGATTTGAACACTTTCCCACTGCTGGACTTTTTTGCTTGTTAAAGACGGACGCGGGGATTGGACCTTTTGGCTCATTAAAAGCTTCCTGGTCCAGGTTTGGCTTGTAGTAGCTCGTTAAAGCACACACACACACACACACACACACACACATGGAACACTGTTCCACCTCCACCTGGCTGTGTTCTCTTGGCTGTAAAACTTTCTCTCTGCAGGTCTCCTGTTCTCCGTGCCGGTGTTCTGTCTCTTTCCTGATGCAGACGGCCATTATCCGTGACTCTCGCCCAGCAGGAGGCTGCTCTCTGCATTGTTGCCCATGTCGTTATTGAGGGAAAAGTCCGCCGTGCCGTGACCTCCGCTCTGGAGAACCTGCTTCTCTGTAGCTTAGCAACCTGGAGACCAGCGTCTGACCGGGGAGTAATTATTTTATAAAGGACTGAGGGGGGTGATTGATTCTGTAGGATACACCAATAAAGCTCTCTGTCCCTGTAAAAAAAAGTGAGAGAGAAGAAAACGTGTGAAAATCACAGAAAGACAATGAGCGTGAGAAAGAAGGGACCTCCAGAGCGAAAGATTGAAACTAAAAATGAAAGAAAGAATCACAAGGTAAGACAGATCCAAGATGAGGATGAGAAGGAGGAAAAGAAGAGAGGGAGAGCGAGGGATTGTGAGGCAACAGTGAAAGAAAGAAAATAGAGCCGGAGAGACAGTGAAACAAGGACAATAAAGACGGAATGGAAAGAAACGGAGCGGTGGATGAGAGGATAAAAGAGACAGAATGAGAGAGAGAGGAAAAGGAGAAGGAATAAAAACAGGAAAAGAGGGAGTAACTGATACACAATAGAGAGAAACAATGAAAGACAGAGAGACAGACACGAGTGTGAGGACGGGCCTCATTTGCATATTACACCCTACCCACCAATCAGGTTTCAGACAGACAATCCACCGCTGAGTGTAAACGCATGTTCATATCATATCAGGTCCACACACACACACACACACACACACGGGGTCTTCACCCTGCAGTTCCACATTTCTACCAGAGGGGTCTCCAAATCTCCCACAGTTACAGAGCTCTGCTTTAAACAAGCTGACGGCAGCATCAGCACTCTGTGTGGTTTTCTCTCTGTCTCTGTGTGTGTGTGTGTGTGTGTAAGGAGTCTCTGATTTGAGTCGTCTTGTTTCCTCTGATTTCCTCTGATTCTGAATTAAGGACTGTGTTCCTTTCTCAGTTACTCCAGTTCTGTCCTCGGAGACAGCGCCGGGGTTTCTACAAACCAGCAGCCCACAGTGGGACTAATTACTACTCCACCAGCCACTGTGTGTGTGTGTGTGTGTGAGAGAGAGAGAGAGAGAGAGAGAGAGAGAGAGAGAGAGAGAGCTGCCTGATGCAGTTCGCATGTTTCTACATGGATGACTTTTGATAAAGCTGAGGAAGTCATCTCTCTCTCACTCTCTCTCTCTCTCTCTCTCTCTCTCTCTCTCTCTCTCTCTCTCTCTCTCCCCCTCTCTCTCTCTCTCTCCCCCTCTCTCTCACTCTCTCTCTCTCTCTCTTTCCTTTTCTCACCCACTCTGCCTCTTGTTCCCTCTTCTTTCTCTTTATTTGTTTAACTTTCATTCTTTTTTTCCCATTTTCTTCTTATTTTTCTTTCTCTTTTCCTCTTCTCTCTCTCTCTCTCTCTGATTGATGACAATAGATTATGGACATCCACCTGTGCACACCTGCAGCTGAACCCTAGTCCAGCTGTGTGTGTTTATATCTCTTTGTGGGGACTAAGTTCCACCCCCCCCCTGATGATGTGAATGTAAACACGTGGTGTTTGTGTGGACACTGCTCGGCTGGGAGGACATTTCTATACAACAGCATGAGCAAACACACACACACACACAGCCAGCACACAGCTGTGATCCCCCTCCAGTCCCACAAACGCGAGGCAGCTGTGTGTTCATGCGTTTCTTTTCTTTTTCGTATTAAGAATAAAAGCGGGTGTGTTTCGTTAATGAAGATCTATGTGACGACGTTTCTGCTTCAGAGTGAGAGATCTTCACCCCACCCCCACAGCCCCCCTCTGTAATTCACAGGCGTCCAAGAAGCTGCGTCCTTCTCCCGCAGCGAGACAAAACCATGCAAACACACTCCCGGCACCTAGCGGCATTAGCATTTCTATTTCCAGCGGAGTGCGGCCTAGTTCGGGTCTCGTATCGGCGCGTTTCTTCTGACTCGCATGGCCCCCCTGCTGGGAACAACAACCCCACACTGCAGTGAGTGTGTGTGTGTGTGTATATATACCAACAGTATACGTCCAGATGTTTCCACGCATTAGCGTCCAGCATTATTTTCAGAAGTGATGGACATTAATCCAGAGTTGGACCGGTTTTTGCTGCAGCGACAGATTCAGCTCGTCTGGGAAGGCTTCAGACCTCCAGCTAGGTGCTCAATTTGATGGCATTCAGCCGTGTAAACATGTTGGATGATTCATTCTCAATCACAAACACTGCTCCAACTCATTCCAGTAGGACTGTATGGAGCTCCGTCACTTTACAGACCACCGCTCTGTGCTGCTGGGGCTTTACACACCTCTAGCCGACACTTGCCATTGAGCCTGGTGAGCTTAGACTCGTGTGGTTTTTGAGAGAGAGAGAGAGAGAGAGAGAGAGATCAGTTTATATTGAATAGTGTGGTATTGTTCATTTCCAGTTTTTTTTTGAAGGTCACTGGAGTCCCTGAGCTCTCAGCAGAAACAGCTTTGTCCTTTAGCTGAGCTCCGCCAAACAATATAATCCACACACACACACACACACACTCTCACACACACACACAAACACACTCTCACACACACACACAAACACACTCACACACACACACACACACTCACACTCACACACACACACACAAACACTCACACACACACTCACAAAAACACACACACAAACACACTCACACACACACTCACACACACACACAAACACACACACACACTCTCACACACACACTCACAAAAACACACAAACACACACACAAACACACACACAAACACTCACACACACACACAAACACTCACACACACACACTCTCACACACTCACAAAAACACACAAACACACACACAAACACACTCACACACACACTCACACATACACACACAAACACACACTCACACAAACACACACACACTCACACAACACACACATACACACACAAACACACACACTCACACAAACACACACTCACACAAAAACACACACACACTCATACACATACAAACACACACAAACACACACTCATACACATACAAACACACACACACACTCACACACATACTCTCACACACAAACACACACACAAACATACTCTCACACACACACATACTCACACAAACACACATACTCTCACACAAACACACACACACACACACAAATATGAGTTAGTTTACATAAATTGTGGGGACATTACATTCACTTTGATTCATTTGGAAGAGACTCACCTTAACCACCTTCACAGGTCCCCACAAGGATGATAGGATCCTACCACATGAGTGTGTGAACATATTTTTTGGTCTCTAGAATGTGACAGAAATCTGGTTCATGAGTAAATCTGGTAAATGAGTGTTTGGACACGTCAGGCTTGGGTTCAGTTCCCAGCTCTGGCAGCTGTGCCACCCTATGCCATTGAGTGTCCTTGGGCCAGACCCCTAACGCTGCATTAGTCTGCCTCTGTAGCAGAGATAAAGCTGGAAGTGAGTGTAGAGAAGAGGAATCGGCAAACACTGTACATATAAATGACCACAAGACACTTTACGTGCACCGTTGGGACTAATGTTTGTTTTCGTCGTCCTGAGGACGTATAGTCCACACTAAAAGCCAAGCACAAAGCCCCTATCCTGCGTCTCCTGCAGTGTATCGAGCTGCACTTTGTTCAGGGTGCGTATCTCCTCTCTTTCCACCGAGTGCAGCAGTGTATCGACGGCAGGCTCCAGTTTCCCGAGCAGCTCTGGGTCTGATAAAGCAGCTTTCAGCTCTGGCAGCTCTCTGGAAGCTTGTTAAGAGCAGCAGAGGGGATGCCCAGCTTCAGCAGCGAAAAAAACATAGTTAAACTGTTACAGAATGCCAGGAGGGTATATAACTAGTTTATTAACTGGTCATCAAAGTGTTATAAACACTTTTAACCCAATGTTGTACACACTTTTACATGTTTGTTAACCATATTTATACTATTATACATTTTAATAAGTGCAGAATTATTATAAACTGACACAGGGATATTTAAGTGTTTATAACACATTTATAAGATATGCATGAGTCACACTACTGGCTCCTGCACAATGTGTTATGTGTCTAAGAAAGATGTTTGGGTGACACATACATATTGGTACAGGACTGCTGTTATAAAGTGTTTAGGGAAAGATTAGTAATAACGTGTTAATAATTATTAATAATGTGTTATTAGCACATAAATATCTGTAAACCGGTTTACATTAAAATTAATGTTATAAAATATTTATAATCAATTTATTGACTGTTTATAAATGTGTTATTCACACTTAAAAACCTGTACCAGTTTATGATTGCTCTTATAAAGAATCAGTTAATTAATGGTTTATAAATGTGTGAGTACATGTATTTCTTTATAGTAAGACTGTGTTTATAAAAAGTTTATAATCAGTTTATTAAGGTTGATAAATGGGTGCTCAGCACTTTAAACTTTTAAATTTTATAATATAATTGTTGTAATAAGTGTCTTATAATTAATGTATTAACAGTTAGAAATGGAAGCCGAGTAATTAGTAATTGCACATCATTAATTATCAGTGGTAACACTTCAGTCAGAAGAGCAGCAGTGAGATGGTTTGGAATGAAGGGAGGTATCTGATTAATTGTACAGGTCTGAGTTCAGTTTCTGTGGGCACACATACATCTGCTATTTACTCCTGGGGCCTGTTAAACTGCTCCCAGATCAGTCGTTAGTTGTTTAGTAGGAAAGGCTGTTGTAAGTTCTGTAATAGAAGGTGTTTAATTCTCACAATCACGGCCAGACGTCATTAACCTCCCACTTACTCCCAACGAGAGAGATAAGCAGCTGACCTTATCACTCCAGCAGTCTGGAGCTGCAGCAGCAGAAGGAGAACACACACACACACACACACACACACACACACACACACAATAATGCACACAAACACAGACATACATGCACGCTTTGTCTTTCCCCTCTCATTCATGTTCTCCCTCTCTCTCTCTCTCTCTCTCTCACTCTCTCCCTCTCTCTCTCTCTCTTTCTTTCCCTCTCTCTCTCTCTCTCTCTCTCTCTCTCGCCTGTGTGGTGGTAATGAATATGTATGAGGGTCTGATTTGATGCTGTAAAGCTTAGTGACCTGGCACATGCTCTGAATTTCTTTTCAACACACTTTACACTGAGACACAATACACACACACACACACACAGATGTATAGAGAGAGAGGTCATCAAACAGTATCTCCTGCTCGTTGGAGGGTTACAGAGGTTGGTGTAGTGTTTTCAGTGTGGTGTCCGTGTTTTCCTGGCGCACTCCGGTCTCATCCTGGAACGGGACAAGGCTCAGTCACTCCTCCTCCGCTCTCCACTTCGACAAGTTCAGAGCTGCTCTCTTTCTCCTGAGAGACACTCTGAGCTGTGTGTGCCTGCTCCAAGACGACAGGGTGTGTGTGTGTGTTTTACAGCTGACGAATGAGTGTTTTTAGGATGACAGGATGATGTTGAAGTGGGTTTACACCTCTCATGTGACACTCCAATTTCCCCTCTGTCAGTCTGCGCCATTCCCACAACACTCACACTCACACACACACACACACACCTAAGCCAATATGTGTGCGTGAGACTTATAAAACCCACAAGACCCTTATATCTTTAATTAATTAATTACATTATTTATTTAAGTATTTGTAATTCAGTATTTTTCAGTGCAGAATCATTTCGATGCTAAAACTGTATGTTTTGATCTGATTTAACGTAGCTACGTTATACGAAGTATCGACTCTACGTTTTTAAACGTAATTGTTGTGACCACCGCCTTATAGTAGCCTTTAACGCTCTTTATTAAAGCTCTCTGAAAGAGCATCAGCGAATAAGAACAAGCGACAGGCAGCATGTGGGCGGGGCTTGTAAAGAGACTCAGCCGGGACCTCACCAAAGCTGCAGCGTTTCACTCTGAGGGTGAGGGCTCTGACGAAACAC
Source organism: Hoplias malabaricus (assembly GCF_029633855.1). Lineage (NCBI taxonomy): Eukaryota > Metazoa > Chordata > Actinopteri > Characiformes > Erythrinidae > Hoplias > Hoplias malabaricus. The sequence continues at coordinate 14,562,397 of NC_089803.1, read as the reverse complement.
CGTTCTCGCTACAAATAAAGACCTACTAGGTCCAAACACCAATAAACAACCTCAAAACATCCGATATATTACTCCCACCCTCACAGCACACAACAATGAGAATAAAACCCCAAATAAGTGAAAAAGCTGGGCCCGCAGTGCATGCTGGGAACTCTTCCTGAGCGTACAGAAGCCCCGCCCACAGCCATAACTCACAGTTTCAAGCTCACACTTCATTCCTTCAACTTTCCTGTTCAGTTCCTGTTGAGATGAAAGACTGAAAACGTAATTTGATGAGTTAAGGTTAAAGGTCAAAAGACGTTGTCATGACGTATTGCTTAACTGATTTTTCACAGTGTATAAATACGGATGGCTGAATGGATGGGGGTCACGCTATGCCGATTGAACTATTAGTCGGATTATTAACGGATTATCAGGCTGCATGTAATTGTGGCTGTGTTGTGGTGTTCAGCTATGTTCATGCTGCCATGGCGATAGCATCTGTCATCAAAAACAAACAAACAAACAAAAAAAGGCTGTGTAAGACAGGGGTCTACCGTTAGTCCTCCTCCACATCCCAAAGCCAAGGGCCAGTGGGTCAGTCTCACACTGATATATAACTGAGTCAGGTGTGCACTACACAGTCTGGATCGTCCTCTCAGAAATAGCTTCTTCATTTTGAGGAATGGAGATGCCTTCTTAAGGGTTTAGTTGGTAAATAGTAGGCAGTGTTTATGTAGAATTGTTAATATTTAAGAGGATACTGTATTAAAATCTGTGAAATTCCCTTTTTCTTTAGTTCAGTTTTTTTAGCCATTTTCCTGTGAGTGTAAGGAGAGGACCGAGTCTTCTCTTACCCCCGACCTGGACCACCCCAGACCCTCAGGACCCTTCTAGCTACACCTGGGATACAGAGGGGCATTCAATATCTGCTTAACTGAGACTCAACTATGTAATCCTAGAACTCCTGAATAGAGTTTATGTTGATTTCACCTGGAATCCTACTTCAAGCAGGTATAGTGTGTGTGTGTGTTTGAGTCTCAGCCAAACAACCTGGGTGAACCCTGGGTGCTTGTGTGTGTGTGTGTGTAATCTGTGTCCAGCTTGGCTCCAATACAATGCTGTCTTGTTTTCACTGCCTCTATCTGCATTTTTTTTTCTTTTTGAGTAAATCCTGCTTGATTCCATATCATCACTGGCAGCGAGGGACACTGATCTCTTTTTCTCTCTCCCTCTCTCTCTCTGAGTAATGAACATGGTTGCAGTCATGTAAGATGTCCAATAAAAATGCAGAGGATAAGCAGCTTCCTGCAGCTGGACCGGACCGGACTGAGCTGGACAAGCATCACTGAAACAATCTGATACGGCAAGCACTGCTTAAGCTGGTGTAATTGGTGGCCTCTTAGAGGAAAAAAAGAAAGAGAGAGAGAGAGAGATATTAAGAGGTTCCTTCTCATGGAACAATGCTGATGTACACATAAGAACCAATTAAAAATAAGACTACACATATAAAGGTTTAAATATCTGTTTAATAAACCGTTATTCGTGAGGTTGGAAACACTTTAAAAGTCATTAATAACCATTTTTAATAGAGTGATAGCGAAAGTGTCAGACCTTACTGAACATGTCGACATAAAGAATAAGCTCAGACATGAGAACGTGAATTGCGTAAATTCATTTGTTAATGTCCACACCACATTATCATCAGCGGTCAAAAAGACACTCGCGTGGCGGTTTAAGGATTAAACTTCGTAACAGATACGTGCCGGCGCTGACGGGGTTAATGTCGACTGATGGAGGAGACCAAGTGAGGTCAGTATTCGGCGAGATCTGAGGTTGAGTCAGTGGAGATGGATGTGGGTTCACTATTTAGCAAATAACAGGTCGCAGTTACCCTTTCTATCTATGGGTTATTACTGATTATTAATGGTTTTAATGCATTCACAACCACATACTAACAGACTGTGACAGAGTGTAGTCTCTACGTATGCCCCAGAATTCCCAGCTGGTTGTGTGTGTTTGTGTGTGTGTGCATATGAACACTGTCTGAGCGAGTGTGTTTCTGTTTTGAACGATTGCCGGGGGCCACTTAAATTGAACTTAAATTAAGCTCCGCCTCTGTGTCCGTCACACTGTGTGTGTGTGTGGCAATGTGACGGGTGTGTGTGTGTGTGTGTTGTGACTCAAACACTCGAGGGCATCAGTCTGACACTATCAGCCGTTCTCTGCTAATCTAATCACTCACAACTGATTTAATCACTCCCCAACACTGTTCTTCACACACTGTTTCCCTGCGTCTCGGGCTCTTCTCCTCTGCTGGGGACGGCAGGTGGAGGCCCAGGAAGGCGGTCTGAGACAAACAGACAGACACAGATACAGAGGAGAGGTCCTCTGAGCCCCTTGTTCCAAGAGGGACCTCGTAAATCAGTTTGTCCCAAAACCCTATAATAGTTTATGGCCTGTCATTCGTCAGCTCCGGTCTTCGTCACTGCTTGGGTAATTGACGTCTGTCGACAGGGCAGAAGGTCTGGACGTAATTGAAGTCGGTCGGCGTAATTGCGCTGACGTTATTGAAAGAGGCTGAAATAATAAAAGTGTCCGGATGATTTGCGATTGTAAATCTGACTTCAGTGAACGAGCAGGGGATGATTTTCACCTCATCTTTACCTTGTCTTACGGCATACAACCTGTCAAACAGTCCATACGCTCCACTCAGGGAGCCGCGAGACAATGGCGAAGTGGAGACACGTGTCTTGCCTTGTAGGTGTGAAATCGGTCAGCGTACAACGAGCAGTGGAATGTCTCTTTCGTTTAACATTCAAACCCTTTCATGACAGTGAACACACACCCGGCAGGGAGCAGTTGGAGGGGGAGGGTGCCTTGAGGATCCGTGGGTTGAAGGAGGAGGACAGCAGTGCTTCTCCACTCCCACTCCCACTCCCACGCCCCGCCCCAGTTTTCCTGCTGGGGATCGAACCTGAAACCTCCCAGTCCCAAGCCCTCTTCACTAACCATTAGGCCACTGCTGCCCCGTGTGCAGTCCACAGTCGCCAGGCATGTTTCCACGGTTTCCACGTTTCTACACAGGGTTTACAAACTCCAGCGTCCACTGCTGTGTCTGATCCACTTGTACCGACACACATCAACTACACCTACTCTATACAGGGGGTCCTCGACTTACGACGTTGATCCGTTCCTACGTTGCGTCGTAAACCAATTTTCGGTGTAAGTCGGAACATACGTACATACTGTACGTGAATAACATACTGTAAGCACTTATCCTATCCTCCTCGGTCCCGAGCCGCGTAACCGTGTATTCTTCCGCCGCGCCACGCACACCAAACACGACGTTCACGTTACAACGTTTACGACGCAAAAGCACTTAAGTCCAAACAAGGCTTTATACAGTAAATGGGAGATGTGTCGTAACCACGAAATATCGTAACCCGAGACTGACGTATATATATATATATATATATAATTTACACCCTTTTAAGGTGGAACTCGGAACAATTTTTTGGTCATTTATGATTATTCTTTTGGTGACTTTGAGCTCTGTATGGCTTATGTATTTGTCTGGGCCGTGTCTTGCTGGTTCTACTACACCACAGCTGCGTGAGGGTGATCCTGGGCAGTTTGATGGTCGTCTCGTTGCCGCGCAGATGGCCCCTGCTCATCGATCCGTTCCCCTGATCTCTTGATCTGCAGACGGTCAGCCGTGACCGAGGCCCCGACCGGACGTCGCGTCCCATCAGGCCCTGCGTCAGTGCCGTCCAAACGAGAGCCGGCGGCTTTGCGGCTTTGCTGATTAATGAGCTGTGTGGAGGGAAATGCGCCTGAAAACAATACGTACGTCATTCCCGACAATTACGGTCCAGCGGGTCGATGCCTGGCTGGACGCTGAGGGGCTTTTTTTTATGGAACGCTCAGAGCTTCTTTTTTTATTCCTCTGGTGATGGGTGGATCTGTGTAAATGATCCTGAAGATAGAGAGAGATGAGCTTTAAGCTCTGCTGGAGACACCACTCTCTCTCTCTCTCTCACACACACACACACACACGACTGCACATTAACACTGTGGCTGTGAGTTCTTCTTCTTTCTCTTCTTTCATTCTCTCTCACTTCTTCATTTCTCTGTTCCTGTGTCTCGGCTCTTTCTTTCTCTTTCCTTCTTTCTTTTCACTCTGACTCTAGCATCTTTCTTTCCCTCGTTTTCCTTTTTCTCTCTCACTCTTTCTGTCATTGTGTGTTGTTTTCTCTCACTGTGCTCATATTTTTTTCTCTTCTAGGCCTCTCTCTCTCTCTCTCTCTCTCTCTCTCTCTCTCTCTCTCTCTCTCTCTCCGTCTGTCTTGGTTCAGAGGTGTATTGTTAGTGGTGTTGGTTTACTCCAGGGAGGAGGCTGGTAATCCATCAGGCTGCTAATCAGATACAGACATACTGCAGCCTGACCACTTCTCTCTCTCTCTCTCTCTCTCTCTCTCTCTCTCTCTCTCTCTCTCTCTCTCTCTCTCTCTCTCTCTCTCTCTCCTTCTCCCTTGATAGTTTACTCCCCCTCTCTCCTCGCCCTCCCACTTTTTCTTTAACCTCTTGTTCTCTTTTTTCCTTTATCTTTTTTTGGTTTTTTGCCTCTCCTGCATGTGTTCTTTCACTTCTTGTTTTCCCCAGCCTCCTGACACCTCCCCCCCCTCTGTCTCTCTCTCTCTGTGTGTCTGTGAATGTTGCTGTATATTCTTTGGGGACCTCAGTTGTTGAATATTGAATATTGTCACTGCAGGACTTGCTGGGGCTCTTCTTTTGGAAGCTGGCCACTGATGATTCCTTCCTCCAGAGAAGTGTGTGTAAAAAAAAATAGTGAGCTGTAACAGGGAGAACGGAGTCTGTGTTGTTATAACTCTGGGCTCAGCACTGCTGAAACTGCACTATGTAACGGTTGAAAGCAGGCAGGAGAGTGGTGTGACGGCAAGTTGTGTGTAACTTTCTGAAAACACGATTTCTCGATGGACGAGAAGTAACCGAGACGAACTGTAATTCCCCTTTCTTTGTACATTTTAATCTCCCTCCTCTCCTCCTTCTTTCCTTTCTTTTCCTTTCATTTCCTTTCCTTTCCTCCCCTCCTCTGGTCTGCAGCTGCACAGATGACCTCTGACCCGCAGCGAGCTAGAATGTCTGTAATGCTACGCAGGGTTTAAATCGGGAAGAGCCGTGGAAGCTCATCTTCCCCGGCTCAGTTCTGCAGTGTAGGTTTCACTCAGGTCCTGGACGCTACGTCTGCAACCTGAGGACTGTCCGGAGAAGCCGAAGGACGGGGTGAGGAGACTTAGGCAGGAATCGAATTCACACAGCGGTGCAGGCGATCAGTGGGATGTGTTTGGGGTTTTCGCTGCAGTTACACGGCGTGAAGGAGCCTTGGCCTCGTGGCTTTCAGACTGTGTGCTGGGGTTCGTTTCCCAGCTCAGGCAGGGACATCATCCATGCTGCACCAACGAAACTCCTAGTGCTATGTCGGGCAGTTTCAGTAACACACATGTCCACATGTCGTTAGCCCCATGATGATTGTTCAATTCACACCTCCATCATTTCTGCCTCCTCCTGAGCAGAGACCAGTAAACCAGCGGGCATCGACTGAGGTGGGGAACCTGAGGTAAACAGAGCCCTCGGTGTCCTGTAATCAAGAGGATACAGGGGCACGCTCCTCGGAAGCTGTGTCAGGAGTTTGTGAAAAGATCAGGGAAGCTTCTTCCCCACGGTTCCGGCCCACTACTCCCACCTGGAGATGGGTTCTATGATAGGACATGCATCATACTTACAGCTGCCTTCACTTCCCTAAACGCGCTCTATCAATCACACGCGGGCAGGTTCCTCGCCGCTCTCCGCCTCTCATCAAACACAGCGGGTGGGTTTATGGAACGTGTGGATGTATGCGGAGGAGCGGAGGGCGGTTCGGAGCGAGAATGAGCGGAGGGAGTGTGGCTAAACGGCGCCGATGTTCCTCCCGGATTCTTCTCGCCCGACTCAGCCCGGCGGCTCATTATCAGTCCCTCTGTGAGCCGGAGCGGAGGGAACAGCACCAGATCCGGCCCTTTCTCCGCTCAACCTGATGCCGGACAGGAGATGAGCAGATAAGCACAGAGCAGGTGTGGGCGAGTGTGTGTGTGTGTGTGTGTGTGTGTGTGTATTGACTGCAGTTCCTGGACACAGAGGGCACTTGCGGCATGTAGTTCATTATGTATGAGCAACCTTCTTATCCTCTGTGAATTCATCGCTAAATATAGAGCCATCAGGCCCATACCTCATTAGAAAGTGGAGAGAGAGTGAGAGAATGGGGGAGAGAGAGAGAGAGAGAGAGAGAGAGAGAGAGAGAGAGAGTGTATCAGGTTTATCTTCATTCATACCCTCATAGACCAGGATCACTTTCAGTAAGTGGAGAGGGCTGGCAGTCATTAACTCCGCGTTAGCGCTCATACCACTGTTCAAAAGACTGGGATTGTGTCTTTTAATAATATTTATAATAATCACAGAACAATGGTCTGTGAGACTTTCTATGAATGTCATGTCTATAACACTCTATAAATAAGTTTATAACACTTTATAAGGCATTATAAACATGGCCATTCCCCTGATCTTTTATTTATCAAAAATGCATAATGCATTAAAGCCATGTGTGTTCTACAATCCAGACTGTTATCATAACACGTCATTACACGTCGTAAAATACTGTTCAAAATATTTTTACAGGAACACTACTGTATTTCAAATTTACAGCATATTACTGTAATTGAATAATACAATAATTTACTGTAAATACTGCGATTTACAGTAAAATACTGGCAGCAGAGTTCCCAGCCATTTACCGTATTTTTACAGGAACACTACTGTATTTCAAATTTACAGCATATTACTGTAATTAAATATACAATAGTTTACTGTAAATACTGTGATTTACAGAAAAATACTGGCAGCAGAGTTCCCAGCCATTTACTGTATTTTTACAGGAACACTACTGTATTTCAAATTTACAGCATATTACTGTAATTGAATAATACAATAATTTACTGTAAATATATTGATTTACAGTAAAATACTGTTCGAAATATTTTTACAGGAACACTACTGTATTTCAAATTTACAGCATATTACTGTAATTGAATAATACAATAATTTACTGTAAATACTGCGATTTATCGTAAAATACTGGCAGCAGAGTTCCCAGCCATTTACCGTATTTTTACAGGAACACTACTGTATTTCAAATTTACAGCATATTACTGTAATTAAATATACAATAGTTTACTGTAAATACTGTTATTTACAGAAAAATACTGGCAGCAGATTTCCCAGCCATTTACTGTATTTTTACAGGAACACTACTGTATTTCAAATTTACAGCATATTACTGTAATTGAATAATACAATAATTTACTGTAAATATATTGATTTACAGTAAAATACTGTTCAAAATATTTTTACAGGAACACTACTGTATTTCAAATTTACAGCATATTACTGTAATTGAATAATACAATAGTTTACTGTAAATACTGTGATTTACAGAAAAATACTGGCAGCAGAGTTCCCAGCCATTTACCGTATATTTACAGGAACACTACTGTATTTCAAATTTACAGCATGTTACTATAATTTAATAATACAATAATTTACTGTAAATACTGTGATTTACAGTAAAATACTGGCAGCAGAGTTCCCAGGCATTTACTGTATTTTTACAGGAACACTACTGTATTTCAAATTTTCAGCATATTACTGTAATTGAATAATACAATAATTTACTGTAAATACTGCGATTTACAGTAAAATACTGGCAGCAGAGTTCCCAGCCATTTACTGTATTTTTACAGGAACACTACTGTATTTCAAATTTACAGCATATTACTGTAATTGAATAATACAATAATTTACTGTAAATACTGTGATTTACAGTAAAATACTGGCAGCAGAGTTCCCAGCCATTTACTGTATTTTTACCGGAACACTACTGTATTTCAAATTTACAGCATATTACTGTAATTGAATAATACAATAATTTACTGTAAATAATGTGATTTACAGTAAAATACTGTTCAACATATTTTTACAGGAACACTACTGTATTTCAAATTTACAGCATATTACTGTAATTGAATAATACAATAATTTACTGTAAATACTGTGATTTATAGTAAAACACTGGCAGCAGAGTTCCCAGCCATTTACTGTATTTTTACAGGAACACTACTGTATTTCAAATTTACAGCATATTACTGTAATTGAACAATACAATAATTTACTGTAAATACTGTGATTTACAGTAAAACACTGGCAGCAGAGTTTCCAGCCATTTACCATATTTTTACAGGAACACTACTGTATTTCAAATTTACAGCATATTACTGTAATTGAGTATTACAATAAAATACTGTAGCAGACTTGCTGTAAATGTACAGCAATTTTTTACAGTGTTGTTTTACATCAACAGCAATGAAAGTTCGTCCCAGTTTGCACAGTGTGTTGTAACTAACCTTATACAAATATATAACACTGCATATTTATAAACACACACTGAGCCATGCTATAGTCACATTTAGAGTGTATATGAATTATACTTATAATAGTTTATAGGTGTTTAAAATGTATTTTAACATGTGTTTCTACACTCAAAGTAAAGTGGCAGGCCTTCATCACAGGAGCAGATTATTTCTGATAGATATGTGATATTTTTACTCAGGTATAAGACTTTAGAAAGTGTTAATGTGAGGTTATAGAGAGTGAATATGTGTTTTTCATCACTGGAGTACATTAACGTTGCCAGAGTTAAGATAATACACACTTATGATATGATTACTATTAAACAACCATGGATTATCTGGAAAATTATAGGGGTTTATAGTCATTTAAAATGTATTAGAAGTAAAGGTATGTGATGTTTTAACCCAGTTCTATCAGTCTGTATCAGACCTTATGTCCATGTGCAGCTGCTCCAAGGACAAGACAGGCTCTGAGTGAGACAGTGAGCCTAGAGTGAGTGTTCAGCTGCACTTTAAAGGTCCATCAGTGACCCTCCGTCAAGAGGGGGGCGTGTCTTCTGCAAAGTCGTAGTTTATAAACTGTCCTCAGTTACATTACGCTGTAGTACTTTACATATAAACATGGGCTGAATGTGTGCAGTGTGGACCTAACTGAGCCCCCACTGAGCCCCCTGGCGCCACTGTCAGGGACTTTTGGGGATCGAGGTGTTGTTCGTTTTTGTCTTTCTTTAATTATTCTGATGACATTAATTAATAAACAAGTTGCGACAGACAGTGCTCCATTTCAGTCTCTGGCTGTGATCTGTGAGGAGGGGGATGTGTACTCCCTGTGTCTGTGTGGGTATCCTCCCACAGTCCAAACACACATTGGTAGGGGGAACGGATGTGAGGCATTGTCAACAGGTTTGCGCGTTTGTGTGTGTGTGTGTGAGAGCGACTGGGTGATGTCCCGACCCAGGTGCCTTGTGCCCTGGACTGGTTACAGATGATGAATAAATGATAATAATGACATATATATATATATATATATATATATATATATATATATATATATTGGTTCCTCTCTATAACCGGACAGGTCCGATCTCCATGGCGACAGGAAACGTAGAGAAGTGCGAGGGTGGGTGAGAAATGCTTTCCAGAGTCTGTATGAATATTTGATCATCGCCGGATCATTTTTAATCTCTTTTTCTAATTACATTTTTGACAGATCATTAATGACGACCCCTGGGAAAAAAATAGACGTCGGCGCACACTGTGGCTATTTTTAATCAGTCCAGCGGCTTAATTAAAGCTTTGAGCTTTAATGGAATATAAATCACCGAATGCAGCGGCTCCCATATTTAGAGACGGGCTGATAAATACGAGCCTCAAAACGGACCTGCTTTATATAGCGGGCCATAGACGGTGTCTGTCCTGGAATACTGACACAGCCCATCCCACTTAGTCACTTGAAGCACTGCTGTGTCTGATCCTCTCTCACCACCACCACGTCAGTGTCACTGCAGCGCTGAGAGTGATCCTCCACCACATCACACCTGCTCTGTGGGGGTCCTGACTGTGGCTGTTGGACTCGTTATGGCTCATATTGGCTGAGCACAGAGGGGAATTTTTACTCGTCTTGGATTTATTTACAGTGTAGCTCAGTTACACTGAGCTAAAATAAACCAGAGTTTAAAAGTCCGACTTAAACTCCTGCTGAGACGACTATGCTTTTACTTTCTCTCTCAACCGAAGAGCGGAGTATGTCTATAAATGATGACCCAGATACGAGGGCGGCACGATGGCGTTTCCTCCGGGTGACTGTCTGTGAGGAGTGTGGTGTGTTCTCCCTGTGTCTGCGTGGGTTTCCTCCGGGTGACTGTCTGTGAGGAGTGTGGTGTGTTCTCCCTGTGTCTGCGTGGGTTTCCTCCGGGTGACTGTCTGTGAGGAGTGTGGTGTGTTCTCCCTGTGTCTGCGTGGGTTTCCTCCGGGTGACTGTCTGTGAGGAGTGTGGTGTGTTCTCCCTGTGTCTGCGTGGGTTTCCTCCGGGTGACTGTCTGTGAGGAGTGTGGTGTGTTCTCCCTGTGTCTGCGTGGGTTTCCTCCGGGTGACTGTCTGTGAGGAGTGTGGTGTGTTCTCCCTGTGTCTGCGTGGGTTTCCTCCGGGTGACTGTCTGTGAGGAGTGTGGTGTGTTCTCCCTGTGTCTGCGTGGGTTTCCTCCGGGTGACTGTCTGTGAGGAGTGTGGTGTGTTCTCTCTGTGTCTGCGTGGGTTTCCTCCGGGTGACTGTCTGTGAGGAGTGTGGTGTGTTCTCTCTGTGTCTGCACCTCCAGGGTGTGATTCTGGGTAGGCTCCGGATCCACCGTGACCCTGAACTGGATAGGCACTTTCAGACAATGAATGAATGAAAAGGAGGAGCAGGAGTGGAGGTGGGAGAGTTTTGGGGGCTGTTTGACCCGAAGAACAGCCCAGACCTTCTCCTGTGAACTACACTTCTCCATTTAGAGTGAAATGATTTCCTTCTAGTTACTGATGTTAGGGTTAGAGTTAATTACAGTCCTGCTACAATAACCTTAATTTCTATGCATGTCCTCACAAATATAGCAGAACCAATATTTGTGTGTGTGGTTCCCTACATTCCCTTTCGTCACTCTTCACTTCTGCGTTTCTCATGTAGAACATTAATCTACCAGAATAATCACTGTATAGTGAAAACTCTGTGTGTGTGTGTGTGTGTGTGTGTGTGTGTGTGTGTGTGTGTGTGTGTGTTGGATGTCTACAGTAATGAGGGGAGTGTTGAGAGGATGGGCGGAGTAATTCTGAGTGTGTTTCTCTAATGGTGTTTGAAGTTGAAGATGAGTTTGTGCGCGGAGATAATGACTCAGAGATTTCAGCAGTGCGTTTCTTCAGGATCATTTCGACGTTAAAGATCATGCTCTAATTCCTCCATATGGTGAACGTCACGGGGGTAGAGTGAGGTTTCTCTCATCTAAAGGGCGTCAGATGCATGTCCAGTCATTGGTGCTGTGTCCGGCGGTCTTCAGTGGGCTTCTATTGTCTGTCTCACACTCACAGGTCTGGAACTAAAGGTCCGTGTGGATGTTGGTTGACTAGCCCCAAAGGCAGTGGAGGTCCTTCACATTTCACCAACATTTGAGCCTGGGGTCTCATGGTCACCGTCCACTGGTCACACTGCAGTCTTAAAAATGGTGGTTCCTCAAGGGTTCTTTATTAAAGAAAAGATCCATGCAAGGGTTCTTCAGATGGAGCTATAGATGGCTCAACTTTTAGGGGGTTAAATACGGCACCAAAAAGGGTTCTTCTATTGTAACAAGCTTGACGTCTTAACAACAGAAGAACCCTGATCTAAAAGGTGCTGCATGGAACCATCTATAGCACATTCTCCATCAGCCTGAAGAACCCCTTCATGATGCAAAGAACCCTTTAATCTTGTCCAAGGTTCTTTCAGTCTTCGGTGTTCTATAAAGAACCATTGTTTAATTAAAGAACCCTTGTAGAATCTATGCTACAGGGACCTGTTCGCTGACCTTCTGCACCCATATCTTCAGGAGGTCTTTCCACCACACCACAGTGAACGTATCCGGGACGTGCTGGAGTGGGCTGTGCAATCCACCCCCCCCCCCCAGGTCACCCACAAAATGTCCACCAACTAACAGAGCTGGCATGGGTCGGTTCGTGTGCAGACCGTAATGAATCAAAAATGGTGGCCTGACTTGTTATTACCCAGCTGTTCCTAATCCAGTGATCGTCCAGTGAAGCCCCGCCCACTCTTCTGTTGTCTCACATGAAATAACGCAGTGCTCCTGTGGTGAGAAACTGATCACTGATCGCTAAGGAGGAGGGGGGGGGGGTGTTTCCAATATAGTGGCCAGGGCCAGAAGTGTATGTAATGAAGGGCTCAGATGCTGTGGTTGGTGTATACTCTCTGAGATTTGAAGTCTCAGGGTTGAGGAAATAGGACCTATTGCTTCTGTTCAGTGTGTGTGTGTGTGTGTGTTTGTGTGTGTGTTTCCAAGACCCACTATGAATGCATGATTTTCAATTTGAGTGTTATTCGCAGTAGAGAGATGGAGGAGATTAACCTTCACACGTCTCTTCATCTGTTTACTCTCCGACCAGACGCTTCCACACACTCAAGGTCATCCCCCTCCACACACACACACACACACACGCAGTCATATCAGAAAGAGAGCGAGTGTAAAAGAGTCTGAAGGGTTGTATTTAACAGTTTAACTATGACCTTGCTGCTGTTTCAGTATTGATCTCTCAGACTGAGCTCAGTCACATCTCTCTGAGCTTCTCCACCACTGACCTGACCTGGACCATCTGGAGCCCACCAACCCACACACTGTGAAACAAGACCCCTCCCCCCACTCAGTTTTCTGTGTGCTGAAGTCAGAAACCTGAGATAAAACGAGACCTCCTGAATCCGCTACGTACGTCGAGTGCAGAGACTTTAGAATAGCCCCGCCTCCTCGTTTGAGTCTGTCCAATCACAGCGCGGGACCCGTGTTTATGTGAGAGCGCAATGACGAGGTTAAATGCAGCAAAACAGTGCTCCAACTCTTTGCGAGCGGCTCATTGTCATTGGCGCTGAACAGGGCAGTTTAGACAGGGGGAGAGTACTGCTGTGGGGTTTGATCTTTGTGGTGTTTTGATCCAGAACTGTGTGGCACTGTGGAGGCGGAGGAAAGCATGTCCCTTTAAAGGTAATCTCCAGCTCATTTAGCGATGTGCTGAGGTCTGTTGTTCTGAGAAGCACCGGCAGCTCCTTTTGTTTAATTATAGATGTCCTTCTTTTGTATCTATTTCCTTTTCTCAGTGCAGGGTTATTCTCTCCAGTTCCCCGTCCTTTCAGACCCATCGTGTTGCAGTTCATAGGAGGCCCAACTTATTTATATATAAGTGGATCATCTCATGTCTGATCTCTTCAGAGGTGTCTCCTGAGGAATGAAGGAGCTGCACTCAGTTATTTTGACTGGAAATGAATGGATAGATGGAACCTGATCTTCCTCACTCCTCCTCCTCCTCCTCCTCCTCCTCCCCCCCTCTCTCGGTGGTCCTGTGTGAAGTGTGTGACTCCTCTCTGTCCTGGACGAGTGTATCATCGCCCTGGAACACGCACTGCTTCATTTCAATTAGTCCATCGATCTCTGCTCTTCTTCCCCGACGCCCGGAGCCACCAGGAGCTCTCAGTGTAATCTGATAAATACACCTCCTCTCTCTCTCTCTCTCTCTTTCTTGTTCTTTCCTTTTGGCCTGTTTCTCACAGTGTCTTATCCTTATTCCCTTTTCCTGTACAGATCTGTTCTCCCCCTTTTTTCCATCTGTAATTTTCTTCTCTCTTTCAAATTATCTTTACACTCATTTTTCTGTATGTTATTTTCTCTCATCTGTTTACTCTTCCTTTCTTGTGCTGTCTTCCTTCTCTCCCATCCTCCTTCTTTGCCTTTTGTTCTCTCTCTTACTACTTTATTCTTTCTATTCACGAATCGTGTGGCTTCTCATCTATATTTGTTTTATATTCTCTCTCTCTCTCTCTCTCTCTCTCTCTATCTCTCTCTCTCTCTCCCACTCCCCTCTCTCTCTCTCTCTCTCTCTCTCTCTCTCTCTCTCTCTCTCTTACTACTTTATTCTTTCTATTTATGAATCGTGTGGCTTCTCATCTATATTTGTTTTATATTCTCTCTCTCTCTCTCTCTATTACTACTTTATTCTTTCTATTTATGAATCGTGTGGCTTCTCATCTA